>NW_026598114.1:0-55881 GCF_029784155.1 Uranotaenia lowii
AATTTGGGATCACAACTTTAAAATGCGTTTTCTGGCCTTTAGAAGCCGTTTTTCGGGATTCTGAGCTTAATTTGGGATCACAACTTTAAAATGCGTTTTCTGGCCTTTAGAAGCCGTTTTTCGGGATTCTGAGCTTAATTTGGGATCGAAACTTTAAAAAGCGTTTTCTGGCCTTAAGAAGCCGTTTTTCGAGATTCTGAGCTTAATTTGGGATCGCAATTTTAAAATGCTTTTTCTGGCCTTTAGAAGCCGTTTTTCGGGATTCTGAGCTTAATTTGGGATCACAAATTTTAAAATGCGTTTTCTGGCCTTGAGAAGCCGTTTTTCGGGATTCTGAGCTTAATTTGGGATCGCAATTTTAAAATGCTTTTTCTGGCCTTTAGAAGCCGTTTTTCGGGATTCTGAGCTTAATTTGGGATCACAACTTTAAAATGCGTTTTCTGGCCTTTAGAAGCCGTTTTTCGGGATTCTGAGCTTAATTTGGGATCACAACTTTAAAATGCGTTTTCTGGCCTTTAGAAGCCGTTTTTCGGGATTCTGAGCTTAATTTGGGATCACAACTTTAAAAAGCGTTTTCTGACTTATAGAAACCGTTTTTCGGGATTCTGAGCTTAATTTGGGATCACAACTTTAAAATGCGTTTTCTGGCCTTTAGAAGCCGTTTTTCGGGATTCTGAGCTTAATTTGGGATCACAACTTTAAAATGCGTTTTCTGGCCTTTAGAAGCCGTTTTTCGGGATTCTGAGCTTAATTTGGGATCACAACTTTAAAATGCGTTTTCTGGCCTTTGGAAGCCGTTTTTCGGGATTCTGAGCTTAATTTGGGATCACAACTTTAAAATGCGTTTTCTGGCTTATAGAAGCCGTTTTTCGGGATTCTGAGCTTAATTTGGGATCACAACTTTAAAATGCGTTTTCTGGCCTTTAGAAGCCGTTTTTCGGGATTCTGAGCTTAATTTGGGATCACAACTTTAAAATGCGTTTTCTGGCCTTTAGAAGCCGTTTTTCGGGATTCTGAGCTTAATTTGGGATCACAACTTTAAAATGCGTTTTCTGGCCTTTAGAAGCCGTTTTTCGGGATTCTGAGCTTAATTTGGGATCACAACTTTAAAATGCGTTTTCTGGCCTTTAGAAGCCGTTTTTCGGGATTCTGAGCTTAATTTGGGATCACAACTTTAAAATGCGTTTTCTGGCCTTTAGAAGCCGTTTTTCGGGATTCTGAGCTTAATTTGGGATCGAAACTTTAAAAAGCGTTTTCTGGCCTTAAGAAGCCGTTTTTCGAGATTCTGAGCTTATATTGGGATCACTACTTTAAAATGCGTTTTCTGGCCTTTAGAAGCCGTTTTTCGGGATTCTGAGCTTAATTTGGGATCACAACTTTAAAATGCGTTTTCTGGCCATTAGAAGCCGTTTTTCGGGATTCTGAGCTTAATTTGGGATCACAACTTTAAAATGCGTTTTCTGGCCTTAAGAAGCCGTTTTTCGGGATTCTGAGCTTAATTTGGGATCACAACTTTAAAATGCGTTTTCTGGCCTTTAGAAGCCGTTTTTCGGGATTCTGAGCTTAATTTGGGATCGAAACTTTAAAAAGCGTTTTCTGGCCTTAAGAAGCCGTTTTTCGAGATTCTGAGCTTATATTGGGATCACTACTTTAAAATGCGTTTTCTGGCCTTTAGAAGCCGTTTTTCGGGATTCTGAGCTTAATTTGGGATCACAACTTTAAAATGCGTTTTCTGGCCTTTAGAAGCCGTTTTTCGGGATTCTGAGCTTAATTTGGGATCACAACTTTAAAATGCGTTTTCTGGCCTTTAGAAGCCGTTTTTCGGGATTCTGAGCTTAATTTGGGATCACAACTTTAAAATGCGTTTTCTGACTTATGGAAGCCGTTTTTCGGGATTCTGAGCTTAAATTGGGATCACAACTTTAAAATGCGTTTTCTGGCCTTTAGAAGCCGTTTTTCGGGATTCTGAGCTTAATTTGGGATCACAACTTTAAAATGCGTTTTCTGGCCTTTAGAAGCCGTTTTTCGGGATTCTGAGCTTAATTTGGGATCGAAACTTTAAAAAGCGTTTTCTGGCCTTAAGAAGCCGTTTTTCGAGATTCTGAGCTTATATTGGGATCACTACTTTAAAATGCGTTTTCTGGCCTTTAGAAGCCGTTTTTCGGGATTCTGAGCTTAATTTGGGATCACAACTTTAAAATGCGTTTTCTGGCCTTAAGAAGCCGTTTTTCGGGATTCTGAGCTTAATTTGGGATCGAAACTTTAAAAAGCGTTTTCTGGCCTTAAGAAGCCGTTTTTCGAGATTCTGAGCTTAATTTGGGATCACAACTTTAAAATGCGTTTTCTGGCCTTAAGAAGCCGTTTTTCGGGATTCTGAACTTAATTTGGGATCACAACTTTAAAATGCGTTTTCTGGCCTTTAGAAGCCGTTTTTCGGGATTCTGAGCTTAATTTGGGATCACAACTTTAAAATGCGTTTTCTGGCCTTTAGAAGCCGTTTTTCGGGATTCTGAGCTTAATTTGGGATCACAACTTTAAAATGCGTTTTCTGGCCTTTAGAAGCCGTTTTTCGGGATTCTGAGCTTTATTTGGGATCGAAACTTTAAAAAGCGTTTTCTGGCCTTAAGAAGCCGTTTTTCGAGATTCTGAGCTTATATTGGGATCACTACTTTAAAATGCGTTTTCTGGCCTTTAGAAGCCGTTTTTCGGGATTCTGAGCTTAATTTGGGATCACAACTTTAAAATGCGTTTTCTGGCTTATAGAAGCCGTTTTTCGGGATTCTGAGCTTAATTTGGGATCACAACTTTAAAATGCGTTTTCTGGCCTTTAGAAGCCGTTTTTCGGGATTCTGAGCTTAATTTGGGATCACAACTTTAAAATGCGTTTTCTGGCCTTTAGAAGCCGTTTTTCGGGATTCTGAGCTTAATTTGGGATCACAACTTTAAAATGCGTTTTCTGGCCTTTAGAAGCCGTTTTTCGGGATTCTGAGCTTAATTTGGGATCGAAACTTTAAAAAGCGTTTTCTGGCCTTAAGAAGCCGTTTTTGGAGATTCTGAGCTTATATTGGGATCACTACTTTAAAATGCGTTTTCTGGCCTTTAGAAGCCGTTTTTCGGGATTCTGAGCTTAATTTGGGATCACAACTTTAAAATGCGTTTTCTGGCCTTTAGAAGCCGTTTTTCGGGATTCTGAGCTTAATTTGGGATCACAACTTTAAAATGCGTTTTCTGGCCTTAAGAAGCCGTTTTTCGGGATTCTGATATTAATTTGGGATCACAACTTTAAAATGCGTTTTCTGGCCTTTAGAAGCCGTTTTTCGGGATTCTGAGCTTAAATTGGGATCACAACTTTAAAATGCGTTTTCTGGCCTTAAGAAGCCGTTTTTCGGGATTCTGAGCTTAATTTGGGATCACAACTTTAAAATGCGTTTTCTGGCCTTTAGAAGCCGTTTTTCGGGATTCTGAGCTTAATTTGGGATCACAACTTTAAAATGCGTTTTCTGGCCTTAAGAAGCCGTTTTTCGGGATTCTGAGCTTAATTTGGGATCACAACTTTAAAATGCGTTTTCTGGCCTTTAGAAGCCGTTTTTCGGGATTCTGAGCTTAATTTGGGATCACAACTTTAAAATGCGTTTTCTGGCCTTTAGAAGCCGTTTTTCGGGATTCTGAGCTTAATTTGGGATCACAACTTTAAAATGCGTTTTCTGACTTATAGAAGCCGTTTTTCGGGATTCTGAGCTTAATTTGGGATCACAACTTTAAAATGCGTTTTCTGGCCTTTAGAAGCCGTTTTTCGGGATTCTGAGCTTAATTTGGGATCACAACTTTAAAATGCGTTTTTCTGGCCTTAAGAAGCCGTTTTTCGGGATTCTGAGCTTAATTTGGGATCACAACTTTAAAATGCGTTTTCTGGCCTTTAGAAGCCGTTTTTCGGGATTCTGAGCTTAATTTGGGATCACAACTTTAAAATGCGTTTTCTGGCCTTTAGAAGCCGTTTTTCGGGATTCTGAGCTTAATTTGGGATCGAAACTTTAAAAAGCGTTTTCTGGCCTTAAGAAGCCGTTTTTCGAGATTCTGAGCTTATATTGGGATCACTACTTTAAAATGCGTTTTCTGGCCTTTAGAAGCCGTTTTTCGGGATTCTGAGCTTAATTTGGGATCACAACTTTAAAATGCGTTTTCTGGCCTTAAGAAGCCGTTTTTCGGGATTCTGAGCTTAATTTGGGATCGAAACTTTAAAAAGCGTTTTCTGGCCTTAAGAAGCCGTTTTTCGAGATTCTGAGCTTAATTTGGGATCACAACTTTAAAATGCGTTTTCTGGCCTTAAGAAGCCGTTTTTCGGGATTCTGAACTTAATTTGGGATCACAACTTTAAAATGCGTTTTCTGGCCTTTAGAAGCCGTTTTTCGGGATTCTGAGCTTAATTTGGGATCACAACTTTAAAATGCGTTTTCTGGCCTTTAGAAGCCGTTTTTCGGGATTCTGAGCTTAATTTGGGATCACAACTTTAAAATGCGTTTTCTGGCCTTTAGAAGCCGTTTTTCGGGATTCTGAGCTTTATTTGGGATCGAAACTTTAAAAAGCGTTTTCTGGCCTTAAGAAGCCGTTTTTCGAGATTCTGAGCTTATATTGGGATCACTACTTTAAAATGCGTTTTCTGGCCTTTAGAAGCCGTTTTTCGGGATTCTGAGCTTAATTTGGGATCACAACTTTAAAATGCGTTTTCTGGCTTATAGAAGCCGTTTTTCGGGATTCTGAGCTTAATTTGGGATCACAACTTTAAAATGCGTTTTCTGGCCTTTAGAAGCCGTTTTTCGGGATTCTGAGCTTAATTTGGGATCACAACTTTAAAATGCGTTTTCTGGCCTTAAGAAGCCGTTTTTCGGGATTCTGAGCTTAATTTGGGATCACAACTTTAAAATGCGTTTTCTGGCCTTTAGAAGCCGTTTTTCGGGATTCTGAGCTTAATTTGGGATCGAAACTTTAAAAAGCGTTTTCTGGCCTTAAGAAGCCGTTTTTGGAGATTCTGAGCTTATATTGGGATCACTACTTTAAAATGCGTTTTCTGGCCTTTAGAAGCCGTTTTTCGGGATTCTGAGCTTAATTTGGGATCACAACTTTAAAATGCGTTTTCTGGCCTTTAGAAGCCGTTTTTCGGGATTCTGAGCTTAATTTGGGATCACAACTTTAAAATGCGTTTTCTGGCCTTAAGAAGCCGTTTTTCGGGATTCTGATATTAATTTGGGATCACAACTTTAAAATGCGTTTTCTGGCCTTTAGAAGCCGTTTTTCGGGATTCTGAGCTTAATTTGGGATCGAAACTTTAAAAAGCGTTTTCTGGCCTTAAGAAGCCGTTTTTCGAGATTCTGAGCTTATATTGGGATCACTACTTTAAAATGCGTTTTCTGGCCTTTAGAAGCCGTTTTTCGGGATTCTGAGCTTAATTTGGGATCACAACTTTAAAATGCGTTTTCTGGCCTTTAGAAGCCGTTTTTCGGGATTCTGAGCTTAATTTGGGATCACAACTTTAAAATGCGTTTTCTGGCCTTTAGAAGCCGTTTTTCGGGATTCTGAGCTTAATTTGGGATCACAACTTTAAAATGCGTTTTCTGGCCTTTAGAAGCCGTTTTTCGGGATTCTGAGCTTAATTTGGGATCGAAACTTTAAAAAGCGTTTTCTGGCCTTAAGAAGCCGTTTTTCGAGATTCTGAGCTTATATTGGGATCACTACTTTAAAATGCGTTTTCTGGCCTTTAGAAGCCGTTTTTCGGGATTCTGAGCTTAATTTGGGATCACAACTTTTCTGGCCTTTAGAAGCCGTTTTTCGGGATTCTGAGCTTAATTTGGGATCACAACTTTAAAATGCGTTTTCTGGCCTTAAGAAGCCGTTTTTCGAGATTCTGAGCTTATATTGGGGTCACTACTTTAAAATGCGTTTTCTGGCCTTTAGAAGCCGTTTTTCGGGATTCTGAGCTTAATTTGGGATCACAACTTTAAAATGCGTTTTCTGGCCTTTAGAAGCCGTTTTTCGGGATTCTGAGCTTAATTTGGGATCACAACTTTAAAATGCGTTTTCTGGCCTTTAGAAGCCGTTTTTCGGGATTCTGAGCTTAATTTGGGATCGAAACTTTAAAAAGCGTTTTCTGGCCTTAAGAAGCCGTTTTTCGAGATTCTGAGCTTAATTTGGGATCACAACTTTAAAATGCGTTTTCTGGCCTTAAGAAGCCGTTTTTCGGGATTCTGAACTTAATTTGGGATCACAACTTTAAAATGCGTTTTCTGGCCTTTAGAAGCCGTTTTTCGGGATTCTGAGCTTAATTTGGGATCACAACTTTAAAATGCGTTTTCTGGCCTTTAGAAGCCGTTTTTCGGGATTCTGAGCTTAATTTGGGATCGAAACTTTAAAAAGCGTTTTCTGGCCTTAAGAAGCCGTTTTTCGAGATTCTGAGCTTATATTGGGATCACAACTTTAAAATGCGTTTTCTGGCCTTTAGAAGCCGTTTTTCGGGATTCTGAGCTTAATTTGGGATCACAACTTTAAAATGCGTTTTCTGGCCTTTAGAAGCCGTTTTTCGGGATTCTGAGCTTAATTTGGGATCACAACTTTAAAATGCGTTTTCTGGCTTATAGAAGCCGTTTTTCGGGATTCTGAGCTAAATTTGGGATCACAACTTTAAAATGCGTTTTCTGGCCTTTAGAAGCCGTTTTTCGGGGTTCTGAGCTATATTTGGGATCACAACTTTAAAATGCGTTTTCTGGCTTATAGAAGCCGTTTTTCGGGATTCTGAGCTAAATTTGGGATCACAACTTTAAAATGCGTTTTATGGCTTGTAGAAGCCGTTTTTCGGGATTCTGAGCTTAATTTGGGATCACAACTTTAAAATGCGTTTTCTGGCTTATAGAAGCCGTTTTTCGGGATTCTGAGCTTAAATTGGGATCACAACTTTAAAATGCGTTTTCTGGCCTTTAGAAGCCGTTTTTCGGGATTCTGAGCTTAATTTGGGATCACAACTTTAAAATGCGTTTTCTGGCCTTTAGAAGCCGTTTTTCGGGATTCTAAGCTTAAATTGGGATCACAGCTTTAAAATGCGTTTTCTGGCCTTTAGAAGCCGTTTTTCGGGATTCTGAGCTTAATTTGGGATCACAACTTTAAAATGCGTTTTCTGGCCTTTAGAAGCCGTTTTTCGGGATTCTGAGCTTAATTTGGGATCACAACTTTAAAATGCGTTTTCTGGCTTATAGAAGCTGTTTTTCGGGATTCTGAGCTTAATTTGGGATCACAACTTTAAAATGCGTTTTCTGGCCTTTAGAAGCCGTTTTTCGGGATTCTGAGCTTAATTTGGGATCACAACTTTAAAATGCGTTTTCTGGCCTTTAGAAGCCGTTTTTCGGGATTCTGAGCTTAATTTGGGATCACAACTTTAAAATGCGTTTTCTGGCCTTTAGAAGCCGTTTTTCGGGATTCTGAGCTTAATTTGGGATCACAACTTTAAAATGCGTTTTCTGGCTTATAGAAGCCGTTTTTCGGGATTCTGAGCTAAATTTGGGATCACAACTTTAAAATGCGTTTTCTGGCCTTTAGAAGCCGTTTTTCGGGGTTCTGAGCTATATTTGGGATCACAACTTTAAAATGCGTTTTCTGGCTTATAGAAGCCGTTTTTCGGGATTCTGAGCTAAATTTGGGATCACAACTTTAAAATGCGTTTTATGGCTTGTAGAAGCCGTTTTTCGGGATTCTGAGCTTAATTTGGGATCACAACTTTAAAATGCGTTTTCTGGCTTATAGAAGCCGTTTTTCGGGATTCTGAGCTTAAATTGGGATCACAACTTTAAAATGCGTTTTCTGGCCTTTAGAAGCCGTTTTTCGGGATTCTGAGCTTAATTTGGGATCACAACTTTAAAATGCGTTTTCTGGCCTTTAGAAGCCGTTTTTCGGGATTCTAAGCTTAAATTGGGATCACAGCTTTAAAATGCGTTTTCTGGCCTTTAGAAGCCGTTTTTCGGGATTCTGAGCTTAATTTGGGATCACAACTTTAAAATGCGTTTTCTGGCCTTTAGAAGCCGTTTTTCGGGATTCTGAGCTTAATTTGGGATCGAAACTTTAAAAAGCGTTTTCTGGCCTTAAGAAGCCGTTTTTCGAGATTCTGAGCTTAATTTGGGATCACAACTTTAAAATGCGTTTTCTGGCCTTAAGAAGCCGTTTTTCGGGATTCTGAACTTAATTTGGGATCACAACTTTAAAATGCGTTTTCTGGCCTTTAGAAGCCGTTTTTCGGGATTCTGAGCTTAATTTGGGATCACAACTTTAAAATGCGTTTTCTGGCCTTTAGAAGCCGTTTTTCGGGATTCTGAGCTTAATTTGGGATCGAAACTTTAAAAAGCGTTTTCTGGCCTTAAGAAGCCGTTTTTCGAGATTCTGAGCTTATATTGGGATCACAACTTTAAAATGCGTTTTCTGGCCTTTAGAAGCCGTTTTTCGGGATTCTGAGCTTAATTTGGGATCACAACTTTAAAATGCGTTTTCTGGCCTTTAGAAGCCGTTTTTCGGGATTCTGAGCTTAATTTGGGATCACAACTTTAAAATGCGTTTTCTGGCTTTTAGAAGCCGTTTTTCGGGATTCTGAGCTAAATTTGGGATCACAACTTTAAAATGCGTTTTCTGGCCTTTAGAAGCCGTTTTTCGGGGTTCTGAGCTATATTTGGGATCACAACTTTAAAATGCGTTTTCTGGCTTATAGAAGCCGTTTTTCGGGATTCTGAGCTAAATTTGGGATCACAACTTTAAAATGCGTTTTATGGCTTGTAGAAGCCGTTTTTCGGGATTCTGAGCATAATTTGGGATCACAACTTTAAAATGCGTTTTCTGGCTTATAGAAGCCGTTTTTCGGGATTCTGAGCTTAAATTGGGATCACAACTTTAAAATGCGTTTTCTGGCCTTTAGAAGCCGTTTTTCAGGATTCTGAGCTTAATTTGGGATCACAACTTTAAAATGCGTTTTCTGGCCTTTAGAAGCCGTTTTTCGGGATTCTAAGCTTAAATTGGGATCACAGCTTTAAAATGCGTTTTCTGGCCTTTAGAAGCCGTTTTTCGGGATTCTGAGCTAAATTTGGGATCACAACTTTAAAATGCGTTTTCTGGCCTTTAGAAGCCGTTTTTCGGGATTCTGAGCTTAATTTGGGATCACAACTTTAAAATGCGTTTTCTGGCCTTTAGAAGCCGTTTTTCGGGATTCTCAGCTTAATTTGGGATCACAACTTTAAAATGCGTTTTCTGGCCTTTAGAAGCCGTTTTTCGGGATTCTGAGCTTAATTTGGGATCACAACTTTAAAATGCGTTTTCTGGCTTATAGAAGCTGTTTTTCGGGATTCTGAGCTTAATTTGGGATCACAACTTTAAAATGCGTTTTCTGGCCTTTAGAAGCCGTTTTTCGGGATTCTCAGCTTAATTTGGGATCACAACTTTAAAATGCGTTTTCTGGCCTTTAGAAGCCGTTTTTCGGGATTCTGAGCTTAATTTGGGATCACAACTTTAAAATGCGTTTTCTGGCCTTTAGAAGCCGTTTTTCGGGATTCTGAGCTTAATTTGGGATCACAACTTTAAAATGCGTTTTCTGGCTTATAGAAGCCGTTTTTCGGGATTCTGAGCTAAATTTGGGATCACAACTTTAAAATGCGTTTTCTGGCCTTTAGAAGCCGTTTTTCGGGGTTCTGAGCTATATTTGGGATCACAACTTTAAAATGCGTTTTCTGGCTTATAGAAGCCGTTTTTCGGGATTCTGAGCTAAATTTGGGATCACAACTTTAAAATGCGTTTTATGGCTTGTAGAAGCCGTTTTTCGGGATTCTGAGCTTAATTTGGGATCACAACTTTAAAATGCGTTTTCTGGCTTATAAAGGCCGTTTTTCGGGATTCTGAGCTTAAATTGGGATCACAACTTTAAAATGCGTTTTCTGGCCTTTAGAAGCCGTTTTTCGGGATTCTGAGCTTAATTTGGGATCACAACTTTAAAATGCGTTTTCTGGCCTTTAGAAGCCGTTTTTCGGGATTCTGAGCTTAATTTGGGATCACAACTTTAAAATGCGTTTTCTGGCCTTTAGAAGCCGTTTTTCGGGATTCTGAGCTTAATTTGGGATCACAACTTTAAAATGCGTTTTCTGGCCTTTAGAAGCCGTTTTTCGGGATTCTGAGCTTAATTTGGGATCACAACTTTAAAATGCGTTTTCTGGCTTATAGAAGCTGTTTTTCGGGATTCTGAGCTTAATTTGGGATCACAACTTTAAAATGCGTTTTCTGGCCTTTAGAAGCCGTTTTTCGGGATTCTGAGCTTAATTTGGGATCACAACTTTAAAATGCGTTTTCTGGCCTTTAGAAGCCGTTTTTCGGGATTCTGAGCTTAATTTGGGATCACAACTTTAAAATGCGTTTTCTGGCCTTTAGAAGCCGTTTTTCGGGATTCTGAGCTTAATTTGGGATCACAACTTTAAAATGCGTTTTCTGGCTTATAGAAGCCGTTTTTCGGGATTCTGAGCTTAATTTGGGATCACAACTTTAAAATGCGTTTTCTGGCCTTTAGAAGCCGTTTTTCGGGATTCTGAGCTTAATTTGGGATCACAACTTTAAAATGCGTTTTCTGGCTTATAGAAGCCGTTTTTCGGGATTCTGAGCTAAATTTGGGATCACAACTTTAAAATGCGTTTTCTGGCCTTTAGAAGCCGTTTTTCGGGGTTCTGAGCTATATTTGGGATCACAACTTTAAAATGCGTTTTCTGGCTTATAGAAGCCGTTTTTCGGGATTCTGAGCTAAATTTGGGATCACAACTTTAAAATGCGTTTTCTGGCCTTTAGAAGCCGTTTTTCGGGATTCTGAGCTTAATTTGGGATCACAACTTTAAAATGCGTTTTCTGGCCTTTAGAAGCCGTTTTTCGGGATTCTAAGCTTAAATTGGGATCACAGCTTTAAAATGCGTTTTCTGGCCTTTAGAAGCCGTTTTTCGGGATTCTGAGCTTAATTTGGGATCACAACTTTAAAATGCGTTTTCTGGCCTTTAGAAGCCGTTTTTCGGGATTCTGAGCTTAATTTGGGATCGAAACTTTAAAAAGCGTTTTCTGGCCTTAAGAAGCCGTTTTTCGAGATTCTGAGCTTATATTGGGATCACAACTTTAAAATGCGTTTTCTGGCCTTTAGAAGCCGTTTTTCGGGATTCTGAGCTTAATTTGGGATCACAACTTTAAAATGCGTTTTCTGGCCTTTAGAAGCCGTTTTTCGGGATTCTGAGCTTAATTTGGGATCACAACTTTAAAATGCGTTTTCTGGCTTATAGAAGCCGTTTTCGGGATTCTGAGCTAAATTTGGGATCACAACTTTAAAATGCGTTTTCTGGCCTTTAGAAGCCGTTTTTCGGGGTTCTGAGCTATATTTGGGATCACAACTTTAAAATGCGTTTTCTGGCTTATAGAAGCCGTTTTTCGGGATTCTGAGCTAAATTTGGGATCACAACTTTAAAATGCGTTTTATGGCTTGTAGAAGCCGTTTTTCGGGATTCTGAGCTTAATTTGGGATCACAACTTTAAAATGCGTTTTCTGGCTTATAAAGGCCGTTTTTCGGGATTCTGAGCTTAAATTGGGATCACAACTTTAAAATGCGTTTTCTGGCCTTTAGAAGCCGTTTTTCGGGATTCTGAGCTTAATTTGGGATCACAACTTTAAAATGCGTTTTCTGGCCTTTAGAAGCCGTTTTTCGGGATTCTGAGCTTAATTTGGGATCACAACTTTAAAATGCGTTTTCTGGCCTTTAGAAGCCGTTTTTCGGGATTCTGAGCTTAATTTGGGATCACAACTTTAAAATGCGTTTTCTGGCCTTTAGAAGCCGTTTTTCGGGATTCTGAGCTTAATTTGGGATCACAACTTTAAAATGCGTTTTCTGGCTTATAGAAGCTGTTTTTCGGGATTCTGAGCTTAATTTGGGATCACAACTTTAAAATGCGTTTTCTGGCCTTTAGAAGCCGTTTTTCGGGATTCTGAGCTTAATTTGGGATCACAACTTTAAAATGCGTTTTCTGGCCTTTAGAAGCCGTTTTTCGGGATTCTGAGCTTAATTTGGGATCACAACTTTAAAATGCGTTTTCTGGCTTATAGAAGCCGTTTTTCGGGATTCTGAGCTTAATTTGGGATCACAACTTTAAAATGCGTTTTCTGGCCTTTAGAAGCCGTTTTTCGGGATTCTGAGCTTAATTTGGGATCACAACTTTAAAATGCGTTTTCTGGCTTATAGAAGCCGTTTTTCGGGATTCTGAGCTAAATTTGGGATCACAACTTTAAAATGCGTTTTCTGGCCTTTAGAAGCCGTTTTTCGGGGTTCTGAGCTATATTTGGGATCACAACTTTAAAATGCGTTTTCTGGCTTATAGAAGCCGTTTTTCGGGATTCTGAGCTAAATTTGGGATCACAACTTTAAAATGCGTTTTCTGGCCTTTCGAAGCCGTTTTTCGGGATTCTGAGCTTAATTTGGGATCACAACTTTAAAATGCGTTTTCTGGCCTTTAGAAGCCGTTTTTCGGGATTCTAAGCTTAAATTGGGATCACAGCTTTAAAATGCGTTTTCTGGCCTTTAGAAGCCGTTTTTCGGGATTCTGAGCTTAATTTGGGATCACAACTTTAAAATGCGTTTTCTGGCTTATAGAAGCCGTTTTTCGGGATTCTGAGCTTAAATTGGGATCACAACTTTAAAATGCGTTTTCTGGCCTTTAGAAGCCGTTTTTCGGGATTCTGAGCTTAATTTGGGATCGAAACTTTAAAAAGCGTTTTCTGGCCTTTAGAAGCCGTTTTTCGGGATTCTAAGCTTAAATTGGGATCACAGCTTTAAAATGCGTTTTCTGGCCTTTAGAAGCCGTTTTTCGGGATTCTGAGCTTAATTTGGGATCACAACTTTAAAATGCGTTTTCTGGCCTTTAGAAGCCGTTTTTCGGGATTCTAAGCTTAAATTGGGATCACAGCTTTAAAATGCGTTTTCTGGCCTTTAGAAGCCGTTTTTCGGGATTCTGAGCTTAATTTGGGATCACAACTTTAAAATGCGTTTTCTGGCCTTTAGAAGCCGTTTTTCGGGATTCTGAGCTTAATTTGGGATCACAACTTTAAAATGCGTTTTCTGGCCTTTAGAAGCCGTTTTTCGGGATTCTGAGCTTAATTTGGGATCGAAACTTTAAAAAGCGTTTTCTGGCCTTAAGAAGCCGTTTTTCGAGATTCTGAGCTTATATTGGGATCACAACTTTAAAATGCGTTTTCTGGCCTTAAGAAGCCGTTTTTCGGGATTCTGAACTTAATTTGGGATCACAACTTTAAAATGCGTTTTCTGGCCTTTAGAAGCCGTTTTTCGGGATTCTGAGCTTAATTTGGGATCACAACTTTAAAATGCGTTTTCTGGCTTATAGAAGCCGTTTTTCGGGATTCTGAGCTAAATTTGGGATCACAACTTTAAAATGCGTTTTCTGGCCTTTAGAAGCCGTTTTTCGGGGTTCTGAGCTATATTTGGGATCACAACTTTAAAATGCGTTTTCTGGCTTATAGAAGCCGTTTTTCGGGATTCTGAGCTAAATTTGGGATCACAACTTTAAAATGCGTTTTATGGCTTGTAGAAGCCGTTTTTCGGGATTCTGAGCTTAATTTGGGATCACAACTTTAAAATGCGTTTTCTGGCTTATAGAAGCCGTTTTTCGGGATTCTGAGCTTAAATTGGGATCACAACTTTAAAATGCGTTTTCTGGCCTTTAGAAGCCGTTTTTCGGGATTCTGAGCTTAATTTGGGATCACAACTTTAAAATGCGTTTTCTGGCCTTTAGAAGCCGTTTTTCGGGATTCTAAGCTTAAATTGGGATCACAGCTTTAAAATGCGTTTTCTGGCCTTTAGAAGCCGTTTTTCGGGATTCTGAGCTTAATTTGGGATCACAACTTTAAAATGCGTTTTCTGGCCTTTAGAAGCCGTTTTTCGGGATTCTAAGCTTAAATTGGGATCACAACTTTAAAATGCGTTTTCTGGCCTTTAGAAGCCGTTTTTCGGGATTCTGAGCTTAATTTGGGATCACAACTTTAAAATGCGTTTTCTGGCCTTTAGAAGCCGTTTTTCGGGATTCTGAGCTTAATTTTGGATCACAACTTTAAAATGCGTTTTCTGGCTTATAGAAGCCGTTTTTCGGGATTCTGAGCTAAATTTGGGATCACAACTTTAAAATGCGTTTTCTGGCCTTTAGAAGCCGTTTTTCGGGGTTCTGAGCTATATTTGGGATCACAACTTTAAAATGCGTTTTCTGGCTTATAGAAGCCGTTTTTCGGGATTCTGAGCTAAATTTGGGATCACAACTTTAAAATGCGTTTTATGGCTTGTAGAAGCCGTTTTTCGGGATTCTGAGCTTAATTTGGGATCACAACTTTAAAATGCGTTTTCTGGCTTATAGAAGCCGTTTTTCGGGATTCTGAGCTTAATTTGGGATCACAACTTTAAAATGCGTTTTCTGGCTTATAGAAGCCGTTTTTCGGGATTCTGAGCTTAAATTGGGATCACAACTTTAAAATGCGTTTTCTGGCCTTTAGAAGCCGTTTTTCGGGATTCTGAGCTTAATTTGGGATCACAACTTTAAAATGCGTTTTCTGGCCTTTAGAAGCCGTTTTTCGGGATTCTAAGCTTAAATTGGGATCACAGCTTTAAAATGCGTTTTCTGGCTTATAGAAGCCGTTTTTCGGGATTCTGAGCTTAATTTGGGATCACAACTTTAAAATGCGTTTTCTGGCCTTTAGAAGCCGTTTTTCGGGATTCTGAGCTTAATTTGGGATCACAACTTTAAAATGCGTTTTCTGGCCTTTAGAAGCCGTTTTTCGGGATTCTGAGCTTAATTTGGGATCGAAACTTTAAAAAGCGTTTTCTGGCCTTAAGAAGCCGTTTTTCGAGATTCTGAGCTTAATTTGGGATCACAACTTTAAAATGCGTTTTCTGGCCTTAAGAAGCCGTTTTTCGGGATTCTGAACTTAATTTGGGATCACAACTTTAAAATGCGTTTTCTGGCCTTTAGAAGCCGTTTTTCGGGATTCTGAGCTTAATTTGGGATCACAACTTTAAAATGCGTTTTCTGGCCTTTAGAAGCCGTTTTTCGGGATTCTGAGCTTAATTTGGGATCGAAACTTTAAAAAGCGTTTTCTGGCCTTAAGAAGCCGTTTTTCGAGATTCTGAGCTTATATTGGGATCACAACTTTAAAATGCGTTTTCTTGCCTTTAGAAGCCGTTTTTCGGGATTCTGAGCTTAATTTGGGATCACAACTTTAAAATGCGTTTTCTGGCCTTTAGAAGCCGTTTTTCGGGATTCTGAGCTTAATTTGGGATCACAACTTTAAAATGCGTTTTCTGGCTTATAGAAGCCGTTTTTCGGGATTCTGAGCTTATATTGGGATCACAACTTTAAAATGCGTTTTCTGGCCTTTAGAAGCCGTTTTTCGGGATTCTGAGCTTAATTTGGGATCACAACTTTAAAATGCGTTTTCTGGCCTTTAGAAGCCGTTTTTCGGGATTCTGAGCTTAATTTGGGATCACAACTTTAAAATGCGTTTTCTGGCCTTTAGAAGCCGTTTTTCGGGATTCTGAGCTTAATTTGGGATCGAAACTTTAAAAAGCGTTTTCTGGCCTTAAGAAGCCGTTTTTCGAGATTCTGAGCTTATATTGGGATCACAACTTTAAAATGCGTTTTCTTGCCTTTAGAAGCCGTTTTTCGGGATTCTGAGCTAAATTTGGGATCACAACTTTAAAATGCGTTTTATGGCTTGTAGAAGCCGTTTTTCGGGATTCTGAGCTTAATTTGGGATCACAACTTTAAAATGCGTTTTCTGGCTTATAGAAGCCGTTTTTCGGGATTCTGAGCTTAAATTGGGATCACAACTTTAAAATGCGTTTTCTGGCCTTTAGAAGCCGTTTTTCGGGATTCTGAGCTTAATTTGGGATCACAACTTTAAAATGCGTTTTCTGGCCTTTAGAAGCCGTTTTTCGGGATTCTGAGCTTAATTTGGGATCACAACTTTAAAATGCGTTTTCTGGCCTTTAGAAGCCGTTTTTCGGGATTCTGAGCTTAATTTGGGATCACAACTTTAAAATGCGTTTTCTGGCCTTTAGAAGCCGTTTTTCGGGATTCTGAGCTTAATTTGGGATCACAACTTTAAAATGCGTTTTCTGGCTTATAGAAGCTGTTTTTCGGGATTCTGAGCTTAATTTGGGATCACAACTTTAAAATGCGTTTTCTGGCCTTTAGAAGCCGTTTTTCGGGATTCTGAGCTTAATTTGGGATCACAACTTTAAAATGCGTTTTCTGGCCTTTAGAAGCCGTTTTTCGGGATTCTGAGCTTAATTTGGGATCACAACTTTAAAATGCGTTTTCTGGCCTTTAGAAGCCGTTTTTCGGGATTCTGAGCTTAATTTGGGATCACAACTTTAAAATGCGTTTTCTGGCTTATAGAAGCCGTTTTTCGGGATTCTGAGCTTAATTTGGGATCACAACTTTAAAATGCGTTTTCTGGCCTTTAGAAGCCGTTTTTCGGGATTCTGAGCTTAATTTGGGATCACAACTTTAAAATGCGTTTTCTGGCTTATAGAAGCCGTTTTTCGGGATTCTGAGCTAAATTTGGGATCACAACTTTAAAATGCGTTTTCTGGCCTTTAGAAGCCGTTTTTCGGGGTTCTGAGCTATATTTGGGATCACAACTTTAAAATGCGTTTTCTGGCTTATAGAAGCCGTTTTTCGGGATTCTGAGCTAAATTTGGGATCACAACTTTAAAATGCGTTTTATGGCTTGTAGAAGCCGTTTTTCGGGATTCTGAGCTTAATTTGGGATCACAACTTTAAAATGCGTTTTCTGGCTTATAGAAGCCGTTTTTCGGGATTCTGAGCTTAAATTGGGATCACAACTTTAAAATGCGTTTTCTGGCCTTTAGAAGCCGTTTTTCGGGATTCTGAGCTTAATTTGGGATCACAACTTTAAAATGCGTTTTCTGGCCTTTAGAAGCCGTTTTTCGGGATTCTAAGCTTAAATTGGGATCACAGCTTTAAAATGCGTTTTCTGGCCTTTAGAAGCCGTTTTTCGGGATTCTGAGCTTAATTTGGGATCACAACTTTAAAATGCGTTTTCTGGCCTTTAGAAGCCGTTTTTCGGGATTCTGAGCTTAATTTGGGATCACAACTTTAAAATGCGTTTTCTGGCCTTTAGAAGCCGTTTTTCGGGATTCTGAGCTTAATTTGGGATCGAAACTTTAAAAAGCGTTTTCTGGCCTTAAGAAGCCGTTTTTCGAGATTCTGAGCTTAATTTGGGATCACAACTTTAAAATGCGTTTTCTGGCCTTAAGAAGCCGTTTTTCGGGATTCTGAACTTAATTTGGGATCACAACTTTAAAATGCGTTTTCTGGCCTTTAGAAGCCGTTTTTCGGGATTCTGAGCTTAATTTGGGATCACAACTTTAAAATGCGTTTTCTGGCCTTTAGAAGCCGTTTTTCGGGATTCTGAGCTTAATTTGGGATCACAACTTTAAAAAGCGTTTTCTGGCCTTAAGAAGCCGTTTTTCGAGATTCTGAGCTTATATTGGGATCACAACTTTAAAATGCGTTTTCTGGCCTTTAGAAGCCGTTTTTCGGGATTCTGAGCTTAATTTGGGATCACAACTTTAAAATGCGTTTTCTGGCCTTTAGAAGCCGTTTTTCGGGATTCTGAGCTTAATTTGGGATCACAACTTTAAAATGCGTTTTCTGGCTTATAGAAGCCGTTTTTCGGGATTCTGAGCTAAATTTGGGATCACAACTTTAAAATGCGTTTTCTGGCCTTTAGAAGCCGTTTTTCGGGGTTCTGAGCTATATTTGGGATCACAACTTTAAAATGCGTTTTCTGGCTTATAGAAGCCGTTTTTCGGGATTCTGAGCTAAATTTGGGATCACAACTTTAAAATGCGTTTTATGGCTTGTAGAAGCCGTTTTTCGGGATTCTGAGCTTAATTTGGGATCACAACTTTAAAATGCGTTTTCTGGCTTATAGAAGCCGTTTTTCGGGATTCTGAGCTTAAATTGGGATCACAACTTTAAAATGCGTTTTCTGGCCTTTAGAAGCCGTTTTTCGGGATTCTGAGCTTAATTTGGGATCACAACTTTAAAATGCGTTTTCTGGCCTTTAGAAGCCGTTTTTCGGGATTCTGAGCTTAATTTGGGATCACAACTTTAAAATGCGTTTTCTGGCCTTTAGAAGCCGTTTTTCGGGATTCTGAGCTTAATTTGGGATCACAACTTTAAAATGCGTTTTCTGGCCTTTAGAAGCCGTTTTTCGGGATTCTGAGCTTAATTTGGGATCACAACTTTAAAATGCGTTTTCTGGCTTATAGAAGCCGTTTTTCGGGATTCTGAGCTTAATTTGGGATCACAACTTTAAAATGCGTTTTCTGGCCTTTAGAAGCCGTTTTTCGGGATTCTGAGCTTAATTTGGGATCACAACTTTAAAATGCGTTTTCTGGCCTTTAGAAGCCGTTTTTCGGGATTCTGAGCTTAATTTGAGATCACTACTTTAAAATGCGTTTTCTGGCCTTTAGAAGCCGTTTTTCGGGATTCTAAGCTTAAATTGGGATCACAGCTTTAAAATGCGTTTTCTGGCCTTTAGAAGCCGTTTTTCGGGATTCTGAGCTTAATTTGGGATCACAACTTTAAAATGCGTTTTCTGGCCTTAAGAAGCCGTTTTTCGGGATTCTGAGCTTAATTTGGGATCACAACTTTAAAATGCGTTTTCTGGCTTATAGAAGCTGTTTTTCGGGATTCTGAGCTTAATTTGGGATCACAACTTTAAAATGCGTTTTCTGGCCTTTAGAAGCCGTTTTTCGGGATTCTGAGCTTAATTTGGGATCACAACTTTAAAATGCGTTTTCTGGCCTTTAGAAGCCGTTTTTCGGGATTCTGAGCTTAATTTGGGATCACAACTTTAAAATGCGTTTTCTGGCCTTTAGAAGCCGTTTTTCGGGATTCTGAGCTTAATTTGGGATCACAACTTTAAAATGCGTTTTCTGGCTTATAGAAGCCGTTTTTCGGGATTCTGAGCTTAATTTGGGATCACAACTTTAAAATGCGTTTTCTGGCCTTTAGAAGCCGTTTTTCGGGATTCTGAGCTTAATTTGGGATCACAACTTTAAAATGCGTTTTCTGGCCTTTAGAAGCCGTTTTTCGGGATTCTGAGCTTAATTTGAGATCACTACTTTAAAATGCGTTTTCTGGCCTTTAGAAGCCGTTTTTCGGGGTTCTGAGCTATATTTGGGATCACAACTTTAAAATGCGTTTTCTGGCCTTTAGAAGCCGTTTTTCGGGATTCTGAGCTTAATTTGGGATCACAACTTTAAAATGCGTTTTCTGGCTTATAGAAGCCGTTTTTCGGGATTCTGAGCTAAATTTGGGATCACAACTTTAAAATGCGTTTTCTGGCCTTTAGAAGCCGTTTTTCGGGGTTCTGAGCTATATTTGGGATCACAACTTTAAAATGCGTTTTCTGGCCTTTAGAAGCCGTTTTTCGGGATTCTGAGCTTAATTTGGGATCACAACTTTAAAATGCGTTTTCTGGCTTATAGAAGCCGTTTTTCGGGATTCTGAGCTTAATTTGGGATCACAACTTTAAAATGCGTTTTCTGGCCTTTAGAAGCCGTTTTTCGGGATTCTGAGCTTAATTTGGGATCACAACTTTAAAATGCGTTTTCTGGCCTTTAGAAGCCGTTTTTCGGGATTCTGAGCTTAATTTGGGATCACAACTTTAAAATGCGTTTTCTGGCCTTTAGAAGCCGTTTTTCGGGATTCTGAGCTTAATTTGGGATCACAACTTTAAAATGCGTTTTCTGGCTTATAGAAGCCGTTTTTCGGGATTCTGAGCTAAATTTGGGATCACAACTTTAAAATGCGTTTTATGACCTTTAGAAGCCGTTTTTCGGGATTCTGAGCTTAATTTGGGATCACAACTTTAAAATGCGTTTTCTGGCTTATAGAAGCCGTTTTTCGGGATTCTGAGCTTAATTTGGGATCACAACTTTAAAATGCGTTTTCTGGCCTTTAGAAGCCGTTTTTCGGGATTCTAAGCTTAAATTGGGATCACAACTTTAAAATGCGTTTTCTGGCCTTTAGAAGCCGTTTTTCGGGGTTCTGAGCTATATTTGGGATCACAACTTTAAAATGCGTTTTCTGGCTTATAGAAGCCGTTTTTCGGGATTCTGAGCTAAATTTGGGATCACAACTTTAAAATGCGTTTTCTGGCTTATAGAAGCCGTTTTTCGGGATTCTGAGCTTAATTTGGGATCACAACTTTAAAATGCGTTTTCTGGCTTATAGAAGCCGTTTTTCGGGATTCTGAGCTTAAATTGGGATCACAACTTTAAAATGCGTTTTCTGGCCTTTAGAAGCCGTTTTTCGGGATTCTGAGCTTAATTTGGGATCACAACTTTAAAATGCGTTTTCTGGCCTTTAGAAGCCGTTTTTCGGGATTCTAAGCTTAAATTGGGATCACAACTTTAAAATGCGTTTTCTGGCCTTTAGAAGCCGTTTTTCGGGATTCTAAGCTTAAATTGGGATCACAACTTTAAAATGCGTTTTCTGGCCTTTAGAAGCCGTTTTTCGGGGTTCTGAGCTATATTTGGGATCACAACTTTAAAATGCGTTTTCTGGCTTATAGAAGCCGTTTTTCGGGATTCTGAGCTTAATTTGGGATCACAACTTTAAAATGCGTTTTCTGGCTTATAGAAGCCGTTTTTCGGGATTCTGAGCTTAATTTGGGATCACAACTTTAAAATGCGTTTTCTGGCTTATAGAAGCCGTTTTTCGGGATTCTGAGCTTAAATTGGGATCACAACTTTAAAATGCGTTTTCTGGCCTTTAGAAGCCGTTTTTCGGGATTCTGAGCTTAATTTGGGATCACAACTTTAAAATGCGTTTTCTGGCCTTTAGAAGCCGTTTTTCGGGATTCTAAGCTTAAATTGGGATCACAGCTTTAAAATGCGTTTTCTGGCCTTTAGAAGCCGTTTTTCGGGATTCTGAGCTTAATTTGGGATCACAACTTTAAAATGCGTTTTCTGGCCTTTAGAAGCCGTTTTTCGGGATTCTGAGCTTAATTTGGGATCACAACTTTAAAATGCGTTTTCTGGCCTTTAGAAGCCGTTTTTCGGGATTCTGAGCTTAATTTGGGATCGAAACTTTAAAAAGCGTTTTCTGGCCTTAAGAAGCCGTTTTTCGAGATTCTGAGCTTAATTTGGGATCACAACTTTAAAATGCGTTTTCTGGCCTTAAGAAGCCGTTTTTCGGGATTCTGAACTTAATTTGGGATCACAACTTTAAAATGCGTTTTCTGGCCTTTAGAAGCCGTTTTTCGGGATTCTGAGCTTAATTTGGGATCACAACTTTAAAATGCGTTTTCTGGCCTTTAGAAGCCGTTTTTCGGGATTCTGAGCTTAATTTGGGATCGAAACTTTAAAAAGCGTTTTCTGGCCTTAAGAAGCCGTTTTTCGAGATTCTGAGCTTATATTGGGATCACAACTTTAAAATGCGTTTTCTTGCCTTTAGAAGCCGTTTTTCGGGATTCTGAGCTTAATTTGGGATCACAACTTTAAAATGCGTTTTCTGGCCTTTAGAAGCCGTTTTTCGGGATTCTGAGCTTAATTTGGGATCACAACTTTAAAATGCGTTTTCTGGCTTATAGAAGCCGTTTTTCGGGATTCTGAGCTAAATTTGGGATCACAACTTTAAAATGCGTTTTCTGGCCTTTAGAAGCCGTTTTTCGGGGTTCTGAGCTATATTTGGGATCACAACTTTAAAATGCGTTTTCTGGCTTATAGAAGCCGTTTTTCGGGATTCTGAGCTAAATTTGGGATCACAACTTTAAAATGCGTTTTATGGCTTGTAGAAGCCGTTTTTCGGGATTCTGAGCTTAATTTGGGATCACAACTTTAAAATGCGTTTTCTGGCTTATAGAAGCCGTTTTTCGGGATTCTGAGCTTAAATTGGGATCACAACTTTAAAATGCGTTTTCTGGCCTTTAGAAGCCGTTTTTCGGGATTCTGAGCTTAATTTGGGATCACAACTTTAAAATGCGTTTTCTGGCCTTTAGAAGCCGTTTTTCGGGATTCTGAGCTTAATTTGGGATCACAACTTTAAAATGCGTTTTCTGGCCTTTAGAAGCCGTTTTTCGGGATTCTGAGCTTAATTTGGGATCACAACTTTAAAATGCGTTTTCTGGCCTTTAGAAGCCGTTTTTCGGGATTCTGAGCTTAATTTGGGATCACAACTTTAAAATGCGTTTTCTGGCTTATAGAAGCTGTTTTTCGGGATTCTGAGCTTAATTTGGGATCACAACTTTAAAATGCGTTTTCTGGCCTTTAGAAGCCGTTTTTCGGGATTCTGAGCTTAATTTGGGATCACAACTTTAAAATGCGTTTTCTGGCCTTTAGAAGCCGTTTTTCGGGATTCTGAGCTTAATTTGGGATCACAACTTTAAAATGCGTTTTCTGGCCTTAAGAAGCCGTTTTTCGGGATTCTGAGCTTAATTTGGGATCACAACTTTAAAATGCGTTTTCTGGCTTATAGAAGCCGTTTTTCGGGATTCTGAGCTTAATTTGGGATCACAACTTTAAAATGCGTTTTCTGGCCTTTAGAAGCCGTTTTTCGGGATTCTGAGCTTAATTTGGGATCACAACTTTAAAATGCGTTTTCTGGCTTATAGAAGCCGTTTTTCGGGATTCTGAGCTAAATTTGGGATCACAACTTTAAAATGCGTTTTCTGGCCTTTAGAAGCCGTTTTTCGGGGTTCTGAGCTATATTTGGGATCACAACTTTAAAATGCGTTTTCTGGCTTATAGAAGCCGTTTTTCGGGATTCTGAGCTAAATTTGGGATCACAACTTTAAAATGCGTTTTATGGCTTGTAGAAGCCGTTTTTCGGGATTCTGAGCTTAATTTGGGATCACAACTTTAAAATGCGTTTTCTGGCTTATAGAAGCCGTTTTTCGGGATTCTGAGCTTAAATTGGGATCACAACTTTAAAATGCGTTTTCTGGCCTTTAGAAGCCGTTTTTCGGGATTCTGAGCTTAATTTGGGATCACAACTTTAAAATGCGTTTTCTGGCCTTTAGAAGCCGTTTTTCGGGATTCTAAGCTTAAATTGGGATCACAGCTTTAAAATGCGTTTTCTGGCCTTTAGAAGCCGTTTTTCGGGATTCTGAGCTTAATTTGGGATCACAACTTTAAAATGCGTTTTCTGGCCTTTAGAAGCCGTTTTTCGGGATTCTGAGCTTAATTTGGGATCACAACTTTAAAATGCGTTTTCTGGCCTTTAGAAGCCGTTTTTCGGGATTCTGAGCTTAATTTGGGATCGAAACTTTAAAAAGCGTTTTCTGGCCTTAAGAAGCCGTTTTTCGAGATTCTGAGCTTAATTTGGGATCACAACTTTAAAATGCGTTTTCTGGCCTTAAGAAGCCGTTTTTCGGGATTCTGAACTTAATTTGGGATCACAACTTTAAAATGCGTTTTCTGGCCTTTAGAAGCCGTTTTTCGGGATTCTGAGCTTAATTTGGGATCACAACTTTAAAATGCGTTTTCTGGCCTTTAGAAGCCGTTTTTCGGGATTCTCAGCTTAATTTGGGATCGAAACTTTAAAAAGCGTTTTCTGGCCTTAAGAAGCCGTTTTTCGAGATTCTGAGCTTATATTGGGATCACAACTTTAAAATGCGTTTTCTGGCCTTTAGAAGCCGTTTTTCGGGATTCTGAGCTTAATTTGGGATCACAACTTTAAAATGCGTTTTCTGGCCTTTAGAAGCCGTTTTTCGGGATTCTGAGCTATATTTGGGATCACAACTTTAAAATGCGTTTTCTGGCTTATAGAAGCCGTTTTTCGGGATTCTGAGCTAAATTTGGGATCACAACTTTAAAATGCGTTTTATGGCTTGTAGAAGCCGTTTTTCGGGATTCTGAGCTTAATTTGGGATCACAACTTTAAAATGCGTTTTCTGGCTTATAGAAGCCGTTTTTCGGGATTCTGAGCTTAAATTGGGATCACAACTTTAAAATGCGTTTTCTGGCCTTTAGAAGCCGTTTTTCGGGATTCTGAGCTTAATTTGGGATCACAACTTTAAAATGCGTTTTCTGGCCTTTAGAAGCCGTTTTTCGGGATTCTAAGCTTAAATTGGGATCACAGCTTTAAAATGCGTTTTCTGGCCTTTAGAAGCCGTTTTTCGGGATTCTGAGCTTAATTTGGGATCACAACTTTAAAATGCGTTTTCTGGCCTTTAGAAGCCGTTTTTCGGGATTCTGAGCTTAATTTGGGATCACAACTTTAAAATGCGTTTTCTGGCTTATAGAAGCTGTTTTTCGGGATTCTGAGCTTAATTTGGGATCACAACTTTAAAATGCGTTTTCTGGCCTTTAGAAGCCGTTTTTCGGGATTCTGAGCTTAATTTGGGATCACAACTTTAAAATGCGTTTTCTGGCCTTTAGAAGCCGTTTTTCGGGATTCTGAGCTTAATTTGGGATCACAACTTTAAAATGCGTTTTCTGGCCTTTAGAAGCCGTTTTTCGGGATTCTGAGCTTAATTTGGGATCACAACTTTAAAATGCGTTTTCTGGCCTTTAGAAGCCGTTTTTCGGGATTCTGAGCTTAATTTGGGATCACAACTTTAAAATGCGTTTTCTGGCCTTTAGAAGCCGTTTTTCGGGGTTCTGAGCTATATTTGGGATCACAACTTTAAAATGCGTTTTCTGGCCTTTAGAAGCCGTTTTTCGGGATTCTGAGCTTAATTTGGGATCACAACTTTAAAATGCGTTTTCTGGCTTATAGAAGCCGTTTTTCGGGATTCTGAGCTAAATTTGGGATCACAACTTTAAAATGCGTTTTCTGGCCTTTAGAAGCCGTTTTTCGGGGTTCTGAGCTATATTTGGGATCACAACTTTAAAATGCGTTTTCTGGCCTTTAGAAGCCGTTTTTCGGGATTCTGAGCTAAATTTGGGATCACAACTTTAAAATGCGTTTTCTGGCCTTTAGAAGCCGTTTTTCGGGGTTCTGAGCTATATTTGGGATCACAACTTTAAAATGCGTTTTCTGGCCTTTAGAAGCCGTTTTTCGGGATTCTGAGCTTAATTTGGGATCACAACTTTAAAATGCGTTTTCTGGCTTATAGAAGCCGTTTTTCGGGATTCTGAGCTTAATTTGGGATCACAACTTTAAAATGCGTTTTCTGGCCTTTAGAAGCCGTTTTTCGGGATTCTGAGCTTAATTTGGGATCACAACTTTAAAATGCGTTTTCTGGCCTTTAGAAGCCGTTTTTCGGGATTCTGAGCTTAATTTGGGATCACAACTTTAAAATGCGTTTTCTGGCCTTTAGAAGCCGTTTTTCGGGATTCTGAGCTTAATTTGGGATCACAACTTTAAAATGCGTTTTCTGGCTTATAGAAGCCGTTTTTCGGGATTCTGAGCTAAATTTGGGATCACAACTTTAAAATGCGTTTTATGACCTTTAGAAGCCGTTTTTCGGGATTCTGAGCTTAATTTGGGATCACAACTTTAAAATGCGTTTTCTGGCTTATAGAAGCCGTTTTTCGGGATTCTGAGCTTAATTTGGGATCACAACTTTAAAATGCGTTTTCTGGCCTTAAAAAGCCGTTTTTCGGGATTCTGAGCTTAATTTGGGATCACAACTATAAAATGCGTTTTCTGGCCTTTAGAAGCCGTTTTTCGGGATTCTGAGCTTAATTTGGGATCACAACTTTAAAATGCGTTTTCTGGCTTATAGAAGCCGTTTTTCGGGATTCTGAGCTTAATTTGGGATCACAACTTTAAAATGCGTTTTCTGGCCTTTAGAAGCCGTTTTTCGGGATTCTGAGCTTAATTTGGGATCACAACTTTAAAATGCGTTTTCTGGCTTATAGAAGCCGTTTTTCGGGATTCTGAGCTTAATTTGGGATCACAACTTTAAAATGCGTTTTCTGGCCTTTAGAAGCCGTTTTTCGGGATTCTGAGCTTAATTTGGGATCACAACTTTAAAATGCGTTTTCTGGCCTTTAGAAGCCGTTTTTCGGGGTTCTGAGCTATATTTGGGATCACAACTTTAAAATGCGTTTTCTGGCCTTTAGAAGCCGTTTTTCGGGATTCTGAGCTAAATTTGGGATCACAACTTTAAAATGCGTTTTATGGCTTGTAGAAGCCGTTTTTCGGGATTCTGAGCTAAATTTGGGATCACAACTTTAAAATGCGTTTTCTGGCCTTTAGAAGCCGTTTTTCGGGATTCTGAGCTCAATTTGGGATCACAACTTTAAAATGCGTTTTCTGGCTTATAGAAGCCGTTTTTCGGGATTCTGAGCTTAATTTGGGATCACAACTTTAAAATGCGTTTTCTGGCCTTTAGAAGCCGTTTTTCGGGATTCTGAGCTTAATTTGGGATCACAAATTTTAAAATGCGTTTTCTGGCCTTGAGAAGCCGTTTTTCGGGATTCTGAGCTTAATTTGGGATCGCAATTTTAAAATGCGTTTTCTGGCCTTTAGAAGCCGTTTTTCGGGATTCTGAGCTTAATTTGGGATCACAACTTTAAAATGCGTTTTATGGCTTGTAGAAGCCGTTTTTCGGGATTCTGAGCTTAATTTGAGATCACAACTTTAAAATGCGTTTTCTGGCCTTTAGAAGCCGTTTTTCGGGGTTCTGAGCTTAATTTGGGATCACAACTTTAAAATGCGTTTTCTGGCTTATAGAAGCCGTTTTTCGGGATTCTGAGCTTAATTTGGGATCACAACTTTAAAATGCGTTTTCTGGCCTTTAGAAGCCGTTTTTCGGGATTCTGAGCTTAATTTGGGATCACAACTTTAAAATGCGTTTTCTGGCTTATAGAAGCCGTTTTTCGGGATTCTGAGCTAAATTTGGGATCACAACTTTAAAATGCGTTTTCTGGCCTTTAGAAGCCGTTTTTCGGGATTCTGAGCTTAATTTGGGATCACAACTTTAAAATGCGTTTTCTGGCTTATAGAAGCCGTTTTTCGGGATTCTGAGCTAAATATGGGATCACAACTTTAAAATGCGTTTTCTGGCCTTTAGAAGCCGTTTTTCGGGATTCTGAGCTAAATTTGGGATCACAACTTTAAAATGCGTTTTATGGCTTGTAGAAGCCGTTTTTCGGGATTCTGAGCTTAATTTGGGATCACAACTTTAAAATGCGTTTTCTGGCCTTGAGAAGCCGTTTTTCGGGATTCTGAGCTTAATTTGGGATCACAAATTTTAAAATGCGTTTTCTGGCCTTGAGAAGCCGTTTTTCGGGATTCTGAGCTTAATTTGGGATCGCAATTTTAAAATGCGTTTTCTGGCCTTTAGAAGCCGTTTTTCGGGATTCTGAGCTTAATTTGGGATCACAACTTTAAAATGCGTTTTATGGCTTGTAGAAGCCGTTTTTCGGGATTCTGAGCTTAATTTGAGATCACAACTTTAAAATGCGTTTTCTGGCCTTTAGAAGCCGTTTTTCGGGGTTCTGAGCTATATTTGGGATCACAACTTTAAAATGCGTTTTCTGGCCTTGAGAAGCCGTTTTTCGGGATTCTGAGCTTAATTTGGGATCACAAATTTTAAAATGCGTTTTCTGGCCTTGAGAAGCCGTTTTTCGGGATTCTGAGCTTAATTTGGGATCGCAATTTTAAAATGCTTTTTCTGGCCTTTAGAAGCCGTTTTTCGGGATTCTGAGCTTAATTTGGGATCACAACTTTAAAATGCGTTTTCTGGCCTTTAGAAGCCGTTTTTCGGGATTCTGAGCTTAATTTGGGATCACAACTTTAAAATGCGTTTTCTGGCCTTTAGAAGCCGTTTTTCGGGATTCTGAGCTTAATTTGGGATCACAACTTTAAAATGCGTTTTCTGGCTTATAGAAGCCGTTTTTCGGGATTCTGAGCTTAATTTGGGATCACAACTTTAAAATGCGTTTTCTGGCCTTTAGAAGCCGTTTTTCGGGGTTCTGAGCTATATTTGGGATCACAACTTTAAAATGCGTTTTCTGGCCTTAAGAAGCCGTTTTTCGGGATTCAGAGCTTAATTTGGGATCACAACTTTAAAATGCGTTTTCTGGCCTTTAGAAGCCGTTTTTCGGGATTCTGAGCTTAATTTGGGATCACAACTTTAAAATGCGTTTTCTGGCTTATAGAAGCCGTTTTTCGGGATTCTGAGCTAAATTTGGGATCACAACTTTAAAATGCGTTTTCTGGCCTTTAGAAGCCGTTTTTCGGGGTTCTGAGCTATATTTGGGATCACAACTTTAAAATGCGTTTTCTGGCCTTTAGAAGCCGTTTTTCGGGGTTCTGAGCTATATTTGGGATCACAACTTTAAAATGCGTTTTCTGGCCTTTAGAAGCCGTTTTTCGGGATTCTGAGCTTAATTTGGGATCACAACTTTAAAATGCGTTTTCTGGCTTATAGAAGCCGTTTTTCGGGATTCTGAGCTAAATTTGGGATCACAACTTTAAAATGCGTTTTCTGGCCTTTAGAAGCCGTTTTTCGGGGTTCTGAGCTATATTTGGGATCACAACTTTAAAATGCGTTTTCTGGCCTTTAGAAGCCGTTTTTCGGGATTCTGAGCTTAATTTGGGATCACAACTTTAAAATGCGTTTTCTGGCCTTGAGAAGCCGTTTTTCGGGATTCTGAGCTTAATTTGGGATCACAACTTTAAAATGCGTTTTATGGCTTATAGAAGCCGTTTTTCGGGATTCTGAGCTTAATTTGGGATCACAACTTTAAAATGCGTTTTCTGGCCTTTAGAAGCCGTTTTTCGGGATTCTGAGCTTTATTTGGGATCGAAACTTTAAAAAGCGTTTTCTGGCCTTAAGAAGCCGTTTTTCGAGATTCTGAGCTTATATTGGGATCACTACTTTAAAATGCGTTTTCTGGCCTTTAGAAGCCGTTTTTCGGGATTCTGAGCTTAATTTGGGATCACAACTTTAAAATGCGTTTTCTGGCCTTTAGAAGCCGTTTTTCGGGATTCTGAGCTTAATTTGGGATCACAACTTTAAAATGCGTTTTCTGGCCTTTAGAAGCCGTTTTTCGGGATTCTGAGCTTAATTTGGGATCGAAACTTTAAAAAGCGTTTTCTGGCCTTAAGAAGCCGTTTTTCGAGATTCTGAGCTTATATTGGGATCACTACTTTAAAATGCGTTTTCTGGCCTTTAGAAGCCGTTTTTCGGGATTCTGAGCTTAATTTGGGATCACAACTTTAAAATGCGTTTTCTGGCCTTTAGAAGCCGTTTTTCGGGATTCTGAGCTTAATTTGGGATCACAACTTTAAAATGCGTTTTCTGGCCTTAAGAAGCCGTTTTTCGGGATTCTGAGCTTAATTTGGGATCACAACTTTAAAATGCGTTTTCTGGCCTTTAGAAGCCGTTTTTCGGGATTCTGAGCTTAATTTGGGATCGAAACTTTAAAAAGCGTTTTCTGGCCTTAAGAAGCCGTTTTTCGAGATTCTGAGCTTATATTGGGATCACTACTTTAAAATGCGTTTTCTGGCCTTTAGAAGCCGTTTTTCGGGATTCTGAGCTTAATTTGGGATCACAACTTTAAAATGCGTTTTCTGGCCTTTAGAAGCCGTTTTTCGGGATTCTGAGCTTAATTTGGGATCACAACTTTAAAATGCGTTTTCTGGCCTTTAGAAGCCGTTTTTCGGGATTCTGAGCTTAATTTGGGATCACAACTTTAAAATGCGTTTTCTGACTTATAGAAGCCGTTTTTCGGGATTCTGAGCTTAATTTGGGATCACAACTTTAAAATGCGTTTTCTGGCCTTTAGAAGCCGTTTTTCGGGATTCTGAGCTTAATTTGGGATCACAACTTTAAAATGCGTTTTCTGGCCTTAAGAAGCCGTTTTTCGGGATTCTGAGCTTAATTTGGGATCACAACTTTAAAATGCGTTTTCTGGCCTTTAGAAGCCGTTTTTCGGGATTCTGAGCTTAATTTGGGATCACAACTTTAAAATGCGTTTTCTGGCCTTTAGAAGCCGTTTTTCGGGATTCTGAGCTTAATTTGGGATCACAACTTTAAAATGCGTTTTCTGGCCTTTAGAAGCCGTTTTTCGGGATTCTGAGCTTAATTTGGGATCACAACTTTAAAATGCGTTTTCTGGCCTTTAGAAGCCGTTTTTCGGGATTCTGAGCTTAATTTGGGATCACAACTTTAAAATGCGTTTTTCTGGCCTTAAGAAGCCGTTTTTCGGGATTCTGAGCTTAATTTGGGATCACAACTTTAAAATGCGTTTTCTGGCCTTTAGAAGCCGTTTTTCGGGATTCTGAGCTTAATTTGGGATCACAACTTTAAAATGCGTTTTCTGGCCTTTAGAAGCCGTTTTTCGGGATTCTGAGCTTAATTTGGGATCGAAACTTTAAAAAGCGTTTTCTGGCCTTAAGAAGCCGTTTTTCGAGATTCTGAGCTTATATTGGGATCACTACTTTAAAATGCGTTTTCTGGCCTTTAGAAGCCGTTTTTCGGGATTCTGAGCTTAATTTGGGATCACAACTTTAAAATGCGTTTTCTGGCCTTTAGAAGCCGTTTTTCGGGATTCTGAGCTTAATTTGGGATCGAAACTTTAAAAAGCGTTTTCTGGCCTTAAAAAGCCGTTTTTCGAGATTCTGAGCTTAATTTGGGATCACAACTTTAAAATGCGTTTTCTGGCCTTAAGAAGCCGTTTTTCGGGATTCTGAACTTAATTTGGGATCACAACTTTAAAATGCGTTTTCTGGCCTTTAGAAGCCGTTTTTCGGGATTCTGAGCTTAATTTGGGATCACAACTTTAAAATGCGTTTTCTGGCCTTTAGAAGCCGTTTTTCGGGATTCTGAGCTTTATTTGGGATCGAAACTTTAAAAAGCGTTTTCTGGCCTTAAGAAGCCGTTTTTCGAGATTCTGAGCTTATATTGGGATCACTACTTTAAAATGCGTTTTCTGGCCTTTAGAAGCCGTTTTTCGGGATTCTGAGCTTAATTTGGGATCACAACTTTAAAATGCGTTTTCTGGCTTATAGAAGCCGTTTTTCGGGATTCTGAGCTTAATTTGGGATCACAACTTTAAAATGCGTTTTCTGGCCTTTAGAAGCCGTTTTTCGGGATTCTGAGCTTAATTTGGGATCACAACTTTAAAATGCGTTTTCTGGCCTTTAGAAGCCGTTTTTCGGGATTCTGAGCTTAATTTGGGATCGAAACTTTAAAAAGCGTTTTCTGGCCTTAAGAAGCCGTTTTTCGAGATTCTGAGCTTATATTGGGATCACTACTTTAAAATGCGTTTTCTGGCCTTTAGAAGCCGTTTTTCGGGATTCTGAGCTTAATTTGGGATCACAACTTTAAAATGCGTTTTCTGGCCTTTAGAAGCCGTTTTTCGGGATTCTGAGCTTAATTTGGGATCACAACTTTAAAATGCGTTTTCTGGCCTTTAGAAGCCGTTTTTCGGGATTCTGAGCTTAATTTGGGATCACAACTTTAAAATGCGTTTTCTGGCCTTTAGAAGCCGTTTTTCGGGATTCTGAGCTTTATTTGGGATCGAAACTTTAAAAAGCGTTTTCTGGCTTATAGAAGCCGTTTTTCGGGATTCTGAGCTTAATTTGGGATCACAACTTTAAAATGCGTTTTCTGGCTTATAGAAGCCGTTTTTCGGGATTCTGAGCTTAATTTGGGATCACAACTTTAAAATGCGTTTTCTGGCCTTTAGAAGCCGTTTTTCGGGATTCTGAGCTTAATTTGGGATCACAACTTTAAAATGCGTTTTCTGGCCTTTAGAAGCCGTTTTTCGGGATTCTGAGCTTAATTTGGGATCACAACTTTAAAATGCGTTTTCTGGCCTTAAGAAGCCGTTTTTCGGGATTCTGAGCTTAATTTGGGATCGAAACTTTAAAAAGCGTTTTCTGGCCTTAAGAAGCCGTTTTTCGAGATTCTGAGCTTATATTGGGATCACTACTTTAAAATGCGTTTTCTGGCCTTTAGAAGCCGTTTTTCGGGATTCTGAGCTTAATTTGGGATCACAACTTTAAAATGCGTTTTCTGGCTTATAGAAGCCGTTTTTCGGGATTCTGAGCTTAATTTGGGATCACAACTTTAAAATGCGTTTTCTGGCCTTTAGAAGCCGTTTTTCGGGATTCTGAGCTTAATTTGGGATCACAACTTTAAAATGCGTTTTCTGGCCTTTAGAAGCCGTTTTTCGGGATTCTGAGCTTAATTTGGGATCACAACTTTAAAATGCGTTTTCTGGCCTTAAGAAGCCGTTTTTCGGGATTCTGAGCTTAATTTGGGATCACAACTTTAAAATGCGTTTTCTGGCCTTTAGAAGCCGTTTTTCGGGATTCTGAGCTTAATTTGGGATCGAAACTTTAAAAAGCGTTTTCTGGCCTTAAGAAGCCGTTTTTCGAGATTCTGAGCTTAATTTGGGATCACTACTTTAAAATGCGTTTTCTGGCCTTTAGAAGCCGTTTTTCGGGATTCTGAGCTTAATTTGGGATCACAACTTTAAAATGCGTTTTCTGGCCTTTAGAAGCCGTTTTTCGGGATTCTGAGCTTAATTTGGGATCACAACTTTAAAATGCGTTTTCTGGCCTTAAGAAGCCGTTTTTCGGGATTCTGAGCTTAATTTGGGATCACAACTTTAAAATGCGTTTTCTGGCCTTTAGAAGCCGTTTTTCGGGATTCTGAGCTTAATTTGGGATCACAACTTTAAAATGCGTTTTCTGGCCTTTAGAAGCCGTTTTTCGGGATTCTGAGCTTAATTTGGGATCACAACTTTAAAATGCGTTTTCTGGCCTTTAGAAGCCGTTTTTCGAGATTCTGAGCTTAATTTGGGATCGAAACTTTAAAAAGCGTTTTCTGGCCTTAAGAAGCCGTTTTTCGAGATTCTGAGCTTATATTGGGATCACTACTTTAAAATGCGTTTTCTGGCCTTTAGAAGCCGTTTTTCGGGATTCTGAGCTTAATTTGGGATCACAACTTTAAAATGCGTTTTCTGGCCTTTAGAAGCCGTTTTTCGGGATTCTGAGCTTAATTTGGGATCACAACTTTAAAATGCGTTTTCTGGCTTATAGAAGCCGTTTTTCGGGATTCTGAGCTTAATTTGGGATCACAACTTTAAAATGCGTTTTCTGGCCTTTAGAAGCCGTTTTTCGGGATTCTGAGCTTAATTTGGGATCACAACTTTAAAATGCGTTTTCTGGCTTATAGAAGCCGTTTTTCGGGATTCTGAGCTTAATTTGGGATCACAACTTTAAAATGCGTTTTCTGGCCTTTAGAAGCCGTTTTTCGGGATTCTGAGCTTAATTTGGGATCACAACTTTAAAATGCGTTTTCTGGCTTATAGAAGCCGTTTTTCGGGATTCTGAGCTAAATATGGGATCACAACTTTAAAATGCGTTTTCTGGCCTTTAGAAGCCGTTTTTCGGGATTCTGAGCTAAATTTGGGATCACAACTTTAAAATGCGTTTTATGGCTTGTAGAAGCCGTTTTTCGGGATTCTGAGCTTAATTTGGGATCACAACTTTAAAATGCGTTTTCTGGCCTTGAGAAGCCGTTTTTCGGGATTCTGAGCTTAATTTGGGATCACAAATTTTAAAATGCGTTTTCTGGCCTTGAGAAGCCGTTTTTCGGGATTCTGAGCTTAATTTGGGATCGCAATTTTAAAATGCGTTTTCTGGCCTTTAGAAGCCGTTTTTCGGGATTCTGAGCTTAATTTGGGATCACAACTTTAAAATGCGTTTTATGGCTTGTAGAAGCCGTTTTTCGGGATTCTGAGCTTAATTTGAGATCACAACTTTAAAATGCGTTTTCTGGCCTTTAGAAGCCGTTTTTCGGGGTTCTGAGCTATATTTGGGATCACAACTTTAAAATGCGTTTTCTGGCCTTGAGAAGCCGTTTTTCGGGATTCTGAGCTTAATTTGGGATCACAAATTTTAAAATGCGTTTTCTGGCCTTGAGAAGCCGTTTTTCGGGATTCTGAGCTTAATTTGGGATCGCAATTTTAAAATGCTTTTTCTGGCCTTTAGAAGCCGTTTTTCGGGATTCTGAGCTTAATTTGGGATCACAACTTTAAAATGCGTTTTCTGGCCTTTAGAAGCCGTTTTTCGGGATTCTGAGCTTAATTTGGGATCACAACTTTAAAATGCGTTTTCTGGCCTTTAGAAGCCGTTTTTCGGGATTCTGAGCTTAATTTGGGATCACAACTTTAAAATGCGTTTTCTGGCTTATAGAAGCCGTTTTTCGGGATTCTGAGCTTAATTTGGGATCACAACTTTAAAATGCGTTTTCTGGCCTTTAGAAGCCGTTTTTCGGGGTTCTGAGCTATATTTGGGATCACAACTTTAAAATGCGTTTTCTGGCCTTAAGAAGCCGTTTTTCGGGATTCAGAGCTTAATTTGGGATCACAACTTTAAAATGCGTTTTCTGGCCTTTAGAAGCCGTTTTTCGGGATTCTGAGCTTAATTTGGGATCACAACTTTAAAATGCGTTTTCTGGCTTATAGAAGCCGTTTTTCGGGATTCTGAGCTAAATTTGGGATCACAACTTTAAAATGCGTTTTCTGGCCTTTAGAAGCCGTTTTTCGGGGTTCTGAGCTATATTTGGGATCACAACTTTAAAATGCGTTTTCTGGCCTTTAGAAGCCGTTTTTCGGGGTTCTGAGCTATATTTGGGATCACAACTTTAAAATGCGTTTTCTGGCCTTTAGAAGCCGTTTTTCGGGATTCTGAGCTTAATTTGGGATCACAACTTTAAAATGCGTTTTCTGGCTTATAGAAGCCGTTTTTCGGGATTCTGAGCTAAATTTGGGATCACAACTTTAAAATGCGTTTTCTGGCCTTTAGAAGCCGTTTTTCGGGGTTCTGAGCTTAATTTGGGATCACAACTTTAAAATGCGTTTTCTGGCCTTTAGAAGCCGTTTTTCGGGATTCTGAGCTTAATTTGGGATCACAACTTTAAAATGCGTTTTCTGGCCTTGAGAAGCCGTTTTTCGGGATTCTGAGCTTAATTTGGGATCACAACTTTAAAATGCGTTTTATGGCTTATAGAAGCCGTTTTTCGGGATTCTGAGCTTAATTTGGGATCACAACTTTAAAATGCGTTTTCTGGCCTTTAGAAGCCGTTTTTCGGGATTCTGAGCTTTATTTGGGATCGAAACTTTAAAAAGCGTTTTCTGGCCTTAAGAAGCCGTTTTTCGAGATTCTGAGCTTATATTGGGATCACTACTTTAAAATGCGTTTTCTGGCCTTTAGAAGCCGTTTTTCGGGATTCTGAGCTTAATTTGGGATCACAACTTTAAAATGCGTTTTCTGGCCTTTAGAAGCCGTTTTTCGGGATTCTGAGCTTAATTTGGGATCACAACTTTAAAATGCGTTTTCTGGCCTTTAGAAGCCGTTTTTCGGGATTCTGAGCTTAATTTGGGATCGAAACTTTAAAAAGCGTTTTCTGGCCTTAAGAAGCCGTTTTTCGAGATTCTGAGCTTATATTGGGATCACTACTTTAAAATGCGTTTTCTGGCCTTTAGAAGCCGTTTTTCGGGATTCTGAGCTTAATTTGGGATCACAACTTTAAAATGCGTTTTCTGGCCTTTAGAAGCCGTTTTTCGGGATTCTGAGCTTAATTTGGGATCACAACTTTAAAATGCGTTTTCTGGCCTTTAGAAGCCGTTTTTCGGGATTCTGAGCTTTATTTGGGATCGAAACTTTAAAAAGCGTTTTCTGGCCTTAAGAAGCCGTTTTTCGAGATTCTGAGCTTATATTGGGATCACTACTTTAAAATGCGTTTTCTGGCCTTTAGAAGCCGTTTTTCGGGATTCTGAGCTTAATTTGGGATCACAACTTTAAAATGCGTTTTCTGGCCTTAAGAAGCCGTTTTTCGGGATTCTGAGCTTAATTTGGGATCACAACTTTAAAATGCGTTTTCTGGCCTTTAGAAGCCGTTTTTCGGGATTCTGAGCTTAATTTGGGATCGAAACTTTAAAAAGCGTTTTCTGGCCTTAAGAAGCCGTTTTTCGAGATTCTGAGCTTATATTGGGATCACTACTTTAAAATGCGTTTTCTGGCCTTTAGAAGCCGTTTTTCGGGATTCTGAGCTTAATTTGGGATCACAACTTTAAAATGCGTTTTCTGGCCTTTAGAAGCCGTTTTTCGGGATTCTGAGCTTAATTTGGGATCACAACTTTAAAATGCGTTTTCTGGCCTTTAGAAGCCGTTTTTCGGGATTCTGAGCTTAATTTGGGATCACAACTTTAAAATGCGTTTTCTGACTTATAGAAGCCGTTTTTCGGGATTCTGAGCTTAATTTGGGATCACAACTTTAAAATGCGTTTTCTGGCCTTTAGAAGCCGTTTTTCGGGATTCTGAGCTTAATTTGGGATCACAACTTTAAAATGCGTTTTCTGGCCTTAAGAAGCCGTTTTTCGGGATTCTGAGCTTAATTTGGGATCACAACTTTAAAATGCGTTTTCTGGCCTTTAGAAGCCGTTTTTCGGGATTCTGAGCTAAATTTGGGATCACAACTTTAAAATGCGTTTTCTGGCCTTTAGAAGCCGTTTTTCGGGATTCTGAGCTTAATTTGGGATCACAACTTTAAAATGCGTTTTTCTGGCCTTAAGAAGCCGTTTTTCGGGATTCTGAGCTTAATTTGGGATCACAACTTTAAAATGCGTTTTCTGGCCTTTAGAAGCCGTTTTTCGGGATTCTGAGCTTAATTTGGGATCACAACTTTAAAATGCGTTTTCTGGCCTTTAGAAGCCGTTTTTCGGGATTCTGAGCTTAATTTGGGATCGAAACTTTAAAAAGCGTTTTCTGGCCTTAAGAAGCCGTTTTTCGAGATTCTGAGCTTATATTGGGATCACTACTTTAAAATGCGTTTTCTGGCCTTTAGAAGCCGTTTTTCGGGATTCTGAACTTAATTTGGGATCACAACTTTAAAATGCGTTTTCTGGCCTTTAGAAGCCGTTTTTCGGGATTCTGAGCTTAATTTGGGATCACAACTTTAAAATGCGTTTTCTGGCCTTTAGAAGCCGTTTTTCGGGATTCTGAGCTTTATTTGGGATCGAAACTTTAAAAAGCGTTTTCTGGCCTTAAGAAGCCGTTTTTCGAGATTCTGAGCTTATATTGGGATCACTACTTTAAAATGCGTTTTCTGGCCTTTAGAAGCCGTTTTTCGGGATTCTGAGCTTAATTTGGGATCACAACTTTAAAATGCGTTTTCTGGCTTATAGAAGCCGTTTTTCGGGATTCTGAGCTTAATTTGGGATCACAACTTTAAAATGCGTTTTCTGGCCTTTAGAAGCCGTTTTTCGGGATTCTGAGCTTAATTTGGGATCACAACTTTAAAATGCGTTTTCTGGCCTTTAGAAGCCGTTTTTCGGGATTCTGAGCTTAATTTGGGATCGAAACTTTAAAAAGCGTTTTCTGGCCTTAAGAAGCCGTTTTTCGAGATTCTGAGCTTATATTGGGATCACTACTTTAAAATGCGTTTTCTGGCCTTTAGAAGCCGTTTTTCGGGATTCTGAGCTTAATTTGGGATCACAACTTTAAAATGCGTTTTCTGGCCTTTAGAAGCCGTTTTTCGGGATTCTGAGCTTAATTTGGGATCACAACTTTAAAATGCGTTTTCTGGCCTTTAGAAGCCGTTTTTCGGGATTCTGAGCTTAATTTGGGATCACAACTTTAAAATGCGTTTTCTGGCCTTTAGAAGCCGTTTTTCGGGATTCTGAGCTTTATTTGGGATCGAAACTTTAAAAAGCGTTTTCTGGCTTATAGAAGCCGTTTTTCGGGATTCTGAGCTTAATTTGGGATCACAACTTTAAAATGCGTTTTCTGGCTTATAGAAGCCGTTTTTCGGGATTCTGAGCTTAATTTGGGATCACAACTTTAAAATGCGTTTTCTGGCCTTTAGAAGCCGTTTTTCGGGATTCTGAGCTTAATTTGGGATCACAACTTTAAAATGCGTTTTCTGGCCTTTAGAAGCCGTTTTTCGGGATTCTGAGCTTAATTTGGGATCACAACTTTAAAATGCGTTTTCTGGCCTTAAGAAGCCGTTTTTCGGGATTCTGAGCTTAATTTGGGATCGAAACTTTAAAAAGCGTTTTCTGGCCTTAAGAAGCCGTTTTTCGAGATTCTGAGCTTATATTGGGATCACTACTTTAAAATGCGTTTTCTGGCCTTTAGAAGCCGTTTTTCGGGATTCTGAGCTTAATTTGGGATCACAACTTTAAAATGCGTTTTCTGGCTTATAGAAGCCGTTTTTCGGGATTCTGAGCTTAATTTGGGATCACAACTTTAAAATGCGTTTTCTGGCCTTTAGAAGCCGTTTTTCGGGATTCTGAGCTTAATTTGGGATCACAACTTTAAAATGCGTTTTCTGGCCTTTAGAAGCCGTTTTTCGGGATTCTGAGCTTAATTTGGGATCACAACTTTAAAATGCGTTTTCTGGCCTTAAGAAGCCGTTTTTCGGGATTCTGAGCTTAATTTGGGATCACAACTTTAAAATGCGTTTTCTGGCCTTTAGAAGCCGTTTTTCGGGATTCTGAGCTTAATTTGGGATCGAAACTTTAAAAAGCGTTTTCTGGCCTTAAGAAGCCGTTTTTCGAGATTCTGAGCTTAATTTGAGATCACTACTTTAAAATGCGTTTTCTGGCCTTTAGAAGCCGTTTTTCGGGATTCTGAGCTTAATTTGGGATCACAACTTTAAAATGCGTTTTCTGGCCTTTAGAAGCCGTTTTTCGGGATTCTGAGCTTAATTTGGGATCACAACTTTAAAATGCGTTTTCTGGCCTTTAGAAGCCGTTTTTCGGGATTCTGAGCTTAATTTGGGATCACAACTTTAAAATGCGTTTTCTGGCCTTTAGAAGCCGTTTTTCGAGATTCTGAGCTTAATTTGGGATCGAAACTTTAAAAAGCGTTTTCTGGCCTTAAGAAGCCGTTTTTCGAGATTCTGAGCTTATATTGGGATCACTACTTTAAAATGCGTTTTCTGGCCTTTAGAAGCCGTTTTTCGGGATTCTGAGCTTAATTTGGGATCACAACTTTAAAATGCGTTTTCTGGCCTTTAGAAGCCGTTTTTCGGGATTCTGAGCTTTATTTGGGATCGAAACTTTAAAAAGCGTTTTCTGGCCTTAAGAAGCCTGTTAACGCCGATCCCGATCATTTCTACCAACTATCAAAATCAAGCCACACTATTGTAGAAGATAGGCAGTCATCATTGGTTAGCAATGATGATGATCGTGCATTGTTAGCGAATATAGTAGGTGCACTCTCTTATCAGGCCGATCGGTCTCCCGATCGAATGATAAAGCATCTAAAAAACATCGCACGTAGGTCTAATCAAAATTAGATTTGCACACTGAAGATAGTCCGTAATAAAACCTCCCCGAGCACAGATCGGTCTTTCAAATAAACTTACGTCGAGTTGTTAATTTGTAAACCGTGTGTTAGTTTAATAAAAACCGTTTTTGAGAACATCACAAGTTTGAGATCGTAGTGTGGACTTTGATCGAGTGAACAGAAACACCCCCAGAAGTGATCGCGAATAACCGACGGGATCTTTTAAGTTCGGTAACATTTTTGGTCCGCTAGAACCGGATCGTCGGGAAACGCGAAACCAACCGTTGAAGATTTTGCACGTGTTCGCTTACCGATCTCCACTGGGGAGATCAGAAGGACACGGCCGTTCGCTGGTTGCTGCATGGATCGTTGCTGTTGCTGAGGACATTCTGGATCGCTGCTGCTGTTCGTTGGTGGATTGTAAACCGTTGCACAGGCCAACGTGTTGGGCATCGTGTTGAGCTGTGTTACCGGAGTGATCGTTTGGCGCCATTTCGACTGGTGCTATTGTTGGCAGTGCCTTTGTTGCTGGTGCTTTTGTTGCTGCATGCTTTGTTGCTGGACATCGTTGTGGCTGGATAAATCGGATAAGTACTGTGGTCAGAATTGTCTGTGGCGTACGGATCTCTGATGCATGTGAGACCGACGTTTACTAGATGGCCAATATGAATGATTGAATAGAATATGATTGTCGTCTTTTCTTCAATAAAAAATAACTTGCATGAATTTGTGGCGTAAAATTATTTGAAGCTGAGTTGAGTCCATTACAATATTGTAAAATATTTCTGTCTAAGATCGATTGCATTATATTTCGTTGGCTAAATTCAAGGTTGTACGTTCCACAGATCGAAATCTTTTGTTCTGTCAACCGCGTGGTCGATTCGAGTCAAAGTGCATTGAAAAAATTGTGGTGAGCATTAGACCGGTTCAAATTTGTGCAGTGAATATTTTTCAATATGTCGACCGATGATTTGCGACTGCTTGGCAAGCAGGAGCGTGTGATACGATGTGCGGTGATAAATATAAAAGATTTTGTGGAATCATGTGATGTGGAATTAAATGTTCGTTCTTTAGAAATGAGTCTACAGCAGCTAGATGAGTTGAGGCCAAAGTTCATTGACCTTAGAATGCGAACCGAAGTACTTTTGGATGCAGCTGCGGATGATTTTGAAGAGCTCTCCCAATCAAGTCGTGACGAGGAGTATACTCGGGTTATAATGGAGTTCGAAAAAACTGTGCTTGCATTAAAAAATCAAATTTTTTCGAAAATTCAATCCCTAGGTGCAGTTGCTTCAAAGATTGAGCCAGCTAATATTTCCCATCATTCAAAAGTGAAACTCCCAGAGCTCAAACTGCCTACATTTAGCGGACGAATAGCAGAATGGATCACCTTCAGGGACACCTACAAGAATCTTATCCACAACGACGTGGGTTTATCAGATATTGATAAATTCACGTATCTTCGGACGAGTCTTACCGGAGATGCGTTGCAAGAAATAGCATCGATTGAGATTTCGTCTGCAAACTATGCGATAGCCTGGGCAGCCTTGGAAAGTGTGTTCGAGAATAAGAAGCTTCTGGTTATGACACATTTAGATTCTCTTTTTGCTTTGGAACCACTTCGTCATGAGAATTTCGACTCCCTCAACAAGCTGGTAAACGGTTTCGAACAAAGCCTCCAAATGCTTAAGAAAATTGGAGAAGAAGTTGAAGGATGGAGCACTTTGCTTCAATATATGCTGTACAAACGACTACATCCTAGCACCACTCGTCTATGGGAATCGCATTTTAACTCAAAAGAGGTTCCGAAATATTCTGAAATGATCGCTTTTCTTAAGAGTCACTGCATCGTTCTTCAATCTGTTGCTCCAGTTCGATCGACTCAGCCTGAAACAAGGAAATTTCGCACATCATCCAGCTACACAGGACTTCAACCAACCACCAACTGTCCATTCTGCAAGGAATCAGCCCATTCTGCATTCAAGTGTTCCAGATTTTCGAAGATGTCCATCGGCGAACGAGTGGAAGCTGTTAAACGTAATTCGCTGTGCTTTAACTGCCTCTCACCTCAACACATAGCTCGTTCTTGCACTCGAGGGAAGTGCCAACATTGTGGACAACACCACCACTCGTTGTTACATGCAAACTCATCGACCACCGCGAATCAATATTCGAAGTCAACAACTAAAGTTTTCACCAAATTCAACCAACCTCAAAACCTTAAGTCGCAAACCCAACCAAACCAATCGAATCAAACACAGACTGGCTCCTCAACAAATCAGCCCACACAAATTCGCCCAATTCCCACACCTCCTCAAAATGCAAGTTCCATTCAATCACTAAATCCCGCCACAGACATTCCCAGTACAAGCTATCCCACATTTTCTACGAAACATTGCACCCCACACAATGTACTTTTATCCACGGCTGTTGTACGCGTTGCTGACCAATTCGGAAAAATCACGCTAGCTAGAGCGCTTCTGGATTCCGGCTCTCAACGCTGCTACATGTCGGAAAAACTTTCTCAAATGCTGCAATTTAGAAGAAGCCGTGAAAATTTATCTATTTCCGGCATTGGTGGTTCACGGTCCTCCTCAACTCAAGTTGTATTTGCTGAAATCAGTTCACGCATGTCAGATTTCTCCAGGTTGTTAAAATTTCACGTTTTGCCTCAAGTCGCTGTCAACCTTCCCGCAAAAACCATTGATATTTGCAAGTGGAATTTGCCTGTTGAGATTCAGTTAGCTGATCCCACCTTCAATGAGTCGCAAGCAATTGATATGATCATCGGTGCCGAGATATTTTTTGATTTGCTGGTTCGAGATGATCAGATGAAGCTAGGAGAGCATGGTCCAACCCTTCAAAACACATATCTTGGTTGGATAATCGCTGGTGGTATTCCAGAAGAAGCAGTTTGTCTGCTGAACGTTCCTTCAGATGCCATAAATAGAATTGAAGTCGAACTTGCACGTTTTTTCGAATTGGAATCATGTCGCACCAATAGCACACTTTCGTTAGAAGAGTCAGCATGTGAGACGCATTTTGTTAAAACGACAACGCGTGGAAAGAACGGAAGATTCGTCGTTCAACTCCCCAAAAAACCGTTCATGATCAATCGACTAGGAGAGTCCAAGGCAAGGGCACTGAGAAGATTCGGAGCACTAGAGCGACGACTTAGTTCTGATCCAGTCCTGAAGCAACTCTACACGGATTTCATCGATGAATATTTGCGACTGAATCACATGCGGAAACTGTCTCCAGTCGAAGAAGATGACGCGTCAACTGTTGCGTACTATTTACCACACCAACCTGTATTAAAGCCTGATAGCACGACGACTAAGCTTCGCGTAGTTTTCGACGCCTCGGCAGCGACAAGTAGCGGTGTTTCTCTGAACGAGACTTTGATGGTTGGTCCGACTGTCCAGGAAGACCTTTTCTCGATTATGCTGCGTTTTCGTCTTCGGAAATATGCCATAACAGGTGACATCGAGAAAATGTATCGCATGATCGACGTCGACCCTATCGATCATAATCTTCAGCGCATTTTTTGGAGAAGTAGCATAACTGAACCCATTCGAACTTTCGTCCTAACCACGGTTACGTATGGTACGTCGCCGGCACCTTATTTGGCCACTCGCTGTCTTAAAATGCTTGCCGATGAAAACGAATCCACGTATCCTCATGCATCTGACGCCATTCATCACAATTTTTACGTCGACGATGCATTGCTCAGCGTCGACAGTCTTGAGACAGGAAACAAGACCATAGGTGAACTTATAGCTCTTTTGGGATCTGCCGGAATGAATCTGCGTAAGATCAGCTCCAATTGTGTGGAAATCCTCGATTCCGTTCCACCCTACCTTCGAGATGAACGCCTTTCGCAGCAGTTCCAGGGTTCAGGTAGCGTCAAAACTTTAGGCCTCACTTGGCAGCCTCGCCCAGACATCTTTCGCTTCGTCGTTCCTCAATGGAATAATTCTTCTGAGATGAACAAGAGAACCATTTTGTCTGACTTCGCAAAACTCTTCGATCCTCTTGGCCTGGTTGGCCCCGTAATCGTCCAGGCTAAGATATTTCTCCAGGATCTTTGGAAATCAAAGCTTTCCTGGGAAGAAATCCTCCCCGAAGAGTCAACAAATTGGTGGCTGACTTATCGACGCAACTTAGAGGAATTAGCACATCTTGAAGTGCCGCGATGGGTAGCTTTTGGCAGAGATACGATATCCGTGGAGTTGCATTCTTTTTGTGACGCATCAGAAAAAGCGTACGGCGCTTGCATCTATTTGAGGTGCACATCTTTCAGTGGAGAAGTTACTGTTTCGTTGTTGACGGCTAAATCTCGTGTTGCTCCGCTGGATGACCTTAAAAGGAAGCGCAAAAAGACCACCATACCCAGGCTAGAATTGTCCTCGGCCCTGACGTGTGCCCATTTGTTCGAGAAGGTTAACCAAAGCATCAAAATAACCAGCCAACATTTCTTTTGGACTGACTCGATGATTGTTAAATGTTGGCTATCATCTCCACCATCCCGATGGGACACCTTTGTGGCCAACAGGGTCTCAGAAATCCAGCACACCACACGGTCTGGCATTTGGAACCACGTCGCTGGCTGCGAGAACCCCGCAGATGTTTTATCCCGAGGAGCTACCCCTGAACAGCTTTCGTCGAACCAAGGCTGGTGGCAAGGCCCGCCATGGTTGCAATTAGATCGGAGTAGCTGGCCAAAATCTACTCAGTTTGCACCCGAAGATTTCGACACCACATTGCTGGAAGAACGAACAGTTTCGACACCCGCTCAAATCGTCGAGCCAAACCCAATATTTGCTTTGCGTGAATCTTTATCAGACTTGATCAGGATAACAGCGCTCATGCTACGATACGTGCACAACTTAAGAAACCGTGAAAATCATCGTACAGGTTTCCTGAGCTTTCAAGAACGAGAAGAGGCCCTTTTGAAATTGGTTAGTCTGGCTCAACAAGAAAGTTATCCTGAAGAAATTGAAGAGCTGAAGAAAAGCGGATCCGTCAAATCTTCGTCGAAAATTAAGAATCTTACCCCTCGATTAAGCAACGGACTTCTTGTCGTCGGTGGCCGGCTCAGAAATGCTGAACTTTCTGTCGGTCGCAAACATCCCTTAATTCTAAGTAATCATCATCCGTTGACGGAAACCATCGTCGCCTTCTATCACCTCAAATATCTCCACGCTGGGCAAGAGTTAGTGATATCAAGCCTCCGAGAAAGATTCTGGCCTGTCCAGGTGAGAAATTTAGTTCGTCGAGTTATCCACAGATGCGTCAAATGCTACAGAGTGAAGCCGAAAGTTCATGAGCAGCTGATGGGAGATTTGCCCCCTGAACGTGTCGTCGAGGCCCCTGTGTTCCAGCGTGTTGGCGTGGACTATTGTGGCCCATTCAGCATTCAATACCCACAACGGAAAGCTCGCCCTGTAAAATGCTTCCTTGCTGTGTTCGTTTGCCTCGTTGTGAAAGCAGTTCACTTAGAGATTGTTGGTGATCTCACGTCGAACGCCTTTATCGCTGCTTTAAGAAGGTTCGTCGGTCGTCGTGGTAGGCCTGAGATCATCATGTGCGATAACGCCACAAATTTCCGAGGTGCCCGACGCGAGTTAGATGAGTTGCGCGTTCTTTTCAACACCCAAGAGTTTGCTCAGAATGTCGCTAAAGAAGCTGCAGCAGATAACATAAACTTCAAGTTCATTCCTCGTAGAACTCCCAACTTTGGTGGCCTGTGGGAGTCCGCCGTCAAGTCGGTCAAGGCACATCTGAAGCGTACAATTGGCATAACAATTTTGAAGTTCGACGAATTCTTCACGCTAGTTGTACAAATCGAGGCTTGTCTAAATTCACGCCCACTCACACCGCTATCAAGTGACCCTGAAGATTTTTCTGCCCTCACACCCGGCCATTTCATCACTGCTAGGCCACTCATGGCCTTACCCGAGCCATCCCTTGGCCATCTAAACGAAACAACCCTCTCGAGATGGCAACGTGTGCAAAACTTCTTGCAACATATTTGGAGCAGATGGTCCAAGGAATATCTAGCCAATCTGCAAACTCGCAATAAATGGAGCAAACAGCGAGACAATCTGGTCGTCGGAACGATGGTTTTGCTGCGAGAGGACAACGTACCTCCCCTGAAGTGGCTCATTGGCAGAGTCAAAATGGTTTACTTTGGAAACGACGGTAACGTACGAGTTGTCAAGGTCCAGACACAGAACGGAGAATTCACCAGAGGCATCGCGAAGATTTGTATTCTTCCAATCTCCGACAACGTACCACCCCCACAATCTACACGATCATCAGCTGATGTGGAGGTTTAAAACCTTCCACGAACTCTGTGCAGCATCGTTGTCCTGTCTGTGGTTTCTAAGAGACCGCAAAATCAATCGCTGTCCATCGAAGTCCCATCGTACCATCCATTGATGTCAGATCAACCCACCTGAAGAAGTCATTATGTGTCCTGCTCGACTTAAGTTCGAAATTTATCAATTTGTTGTAATGCGTCTAGTATTCTGTGGGAGTTTGGGAACTCCCACGCAAAGTTATGTAGTCCCGTGCATTGTGCATTGCTCGAAATCAAACCACCATGTTTCATTGACAGGATACATCGCCAAATACAGTCCACAAGGGTTCGGATCTGCATCATACAAGTCATCACCACCATCATCATATAATCACCAAAGGTCGTCACACAGTCACCATCCGTTTCCGTCGATCGAGGGTCAATCCAACAACGTGGGTCCATTTCGCCAACTGCCAGCATGGAGAGGAAATGCTAATTTTGAGAAATCCGCCACATTTTCACCGATGTCATCGTTATCCGATGGCCAACGAAGGCGCAGGGTGCGCCCGCGGAGGCGGACCGCCTCCGCGGTTCAGGGAAGTCGTTTTTTTGTTTGTTAAATTCTTGTAAAAAATCGCCTCTCATATTATTGATAGATTCTCTGGTCCCTCACCCCCCGACGCTGGCGGCGTGAGCAAGGCGGACGGCCTGTGCAATCGTCGATCATCCCCAGGATCCAACCGAGTCCACGAGCGAGGAAAAGGCGAAGGACGAGAGGAGGAAACCCTGACCACGAAGAAGGTGAACCCAGGCGCTAGAAGGTCCACGAACGTCATCCGACGTTGGGTACCATCAGAAGTTGGAAACACTCAATTTGCGGTCCGCAATTCGAGTCAGATCAACGGAGAAGCCGAAAAAGTGTTAGAAAATTATACTTGTGAAACTCATATCCATCATTATTGACGATGTTCGTTGCGATTATCAAAGTTGTTAGATTTATCCAGTAGGCTATAATCTGTTTAATTTAAAAATTGGAATCTGTTATTCCAAGGCGGGCGGCAATGTTAACGCCGATCCCGATCATTTCTACCAACTATCAAAATCAAGCCACACTATTGTAGAAGATAGGCAGTCATCATTGGTTAGCAATGATGATGATCGTGCATTGTTAGCGAATATAGTAGGTGCACTCTCTTATCAGGCCGATCGGTCTCCCGATCGAATGATAAAGCATCTAAAAAACATCGCACGTAGGTCTAATCAAAATTAGATTTGCACACTGAAGATAGTCCGTAATAAAACCTCCCCGAGCACAGATCGGTCTTTCAAATAAACTTACGTCGAGTTGTTAATTTGTAAACCGTGTGTTAGTTTAATAAAAACCGTTTTTGAGAACATCACAAGTTTGAGATCGTAGTGTGGACTTTGATCGAGTGAACAGAAACACCCCCAGAAGTGATCGCGAATAACCGACGGGATCTTTTAAGTTCGGTAACAAAGCCGTTTTTCGAGATTCTGAGCTTATATTGGGATCACTACTTTAAAATGCGTTTTCTGGCCTTTAGAAGCCGTTTTTCGGGATTCTGAGCTTAATTTGGGATCACAACTTTAAAATGCGTTTTCTGGCTTATAGAAGCCGTTTTTCGGGATTCTGAGCTTAATTTGGGATCACAACTTTAAAATGCGTTTTCTGGCCTTAAGAAGCCGTTTTTCGGGATTCTGAGCTTAATTTGGGATCACAACTTTAAAATGCGTTTTCTGGCCTTTAGAAGCCGTTTTTCGGGATTCTGAGCTTAATTTGGGATCACAACTTTAAAATGCGTTTTCTGGCCTTTAGAAGCCGTTTTTCGGGATTCTGAGCTTAATTTGGGATCACAACTTTAAAATGCGTTTTCTGGCCTTTAGAAGCCGTTTTTCGGGATTCTGAGCTTAATTTGGGATCGAAACTTTAAAAAGCGTTTTCTGGCCTTAAGAAGCCGTTTTTCGAGATTCTGAGCTTAATTTGGGATCACAACTTTAAAATGCGTTTTCTGGCCTTAAGAAGCCGTTTTTCGGGATTCTGAACTTAATTTGGGATCACAACTTTAAAATGCGTTTTCTGGCCTTTAGAAGCCGTTTTTTGGGATTCTGAGCTTAATTTGGGATCACAACTTTAAAATGCGTTTTCTGGCCTTTAGAAGCCGTTTTTCGGGATTCTGAGCTTTATTTGGGATCACAACTTTAAAATGCGTTTTCTGGCCTTTAGAAGCCGTTTTTCGGGATTCTGAGCTTAATTTGGGATCGAAACTTTAAAAAGCGTTTTCTGGCCTTTAGAAGCCGTTTTTCGGGATTCTGAGCTTAATTTGAGATCACAACTTTAAAATGCGTTTTCTGGCCTTTAGAAGCCGTTTTTCGGGATTCTGAGCTTAATTTGGGATCGAAATTTTAAAATGCGTTTTCTGGCCTTAAGAAGCCGTTTTTCGAGATTCTGAGCTTATATTGGGGTCACTACTTTAAAATGCGTTTTCTGGCCTTTAGAAGCCGTTTTTCGGGATTCTGAGCTTAATTTGGGATCACAACTTTAAAATGCGTTTTCTGGCCTTTAGAAGCCGTTTTTCGGGATTCTGAGCTTAATTTGGGATCGAAACTTTAAAAAGCGTTTTCTGGCCTTAAGAAGCCGTTTTTCGAGATTCTGAGCTTATATTGGGATCACTACTTTAAAATGCGTTTTCTGGCCTTTAGAAGCCGTTTTTCGGGATTCTGAGCTTAATTTGGGATCACAACTTTAAAATGCGTTTTCTGGCCTTTAGAAGCCGTTTTTCGGGATTCTGAGCTTAATTTGGGATCACAACTTTAAAATGCGTTTTCTGGCCTTAAGAAGCCGTTTTTCGGGATTCTGAACTTAATTTGGGATCACAACTTTAAAATGCGTTTTCTGGCCTTTAGAAGCCGTTTTTCGGGATTCTGAGCTTAATTTGGGATCACAACTTTAAAATGCGTTTTCTGGCCTTTAGAAGCCGTTTTTCGGGATTCTGAGCTTAATTTGGGATCACAACTTTAAAATGCGTTTTCTGACTTATAGAAGCCGTTTTTCGGGATTCTGAGCTTAATTTGGGATCACAACTTTAAAATGCGTTTTCTGGCCTTTAGAAGCCGTTTTTCGGGATTCTGAGCTTAATTTGGGATCACAACTTTAAAATGCGTTTTCTGGCCTTTAGAAGCCGTTTTTCGGGATTCTGAGCTTAATTTGGGATCGAAACTTTAAAAAGCGTTTTCTGGCCTTAAGAAGCCGTTTTTCGAGATTCTGAGCTTATATTGGGATCACTACTTTAAAATGCGTTTTCTGGCCTTTAGAAGCCGTTTTTCGGGATTCTGAGCTTAATTTGGGATCACAACTTTAAAATGCGTTTTCTGGCCTTTAGAAGCCGTTTTTCGGGATTCTGAGCTTGATTTGGGATCGAAACTTTAAAAAGCGTTTTCTGGCCTTTAGAAGCCGTTTTTCGGGATTCTGAGCTTAATTTGGGATCACTACTTTAAAATGCGTTTTCTGGCCTTTAGAAGCCGTTTTTCGGGATTCTGAGCTTAATTTGGGATCACAACTTTAAAATGCGTTTTCTGGCTTATAGAAGCCGTTTTTCGGGATTCTGAGCTTAATTTGGGATCACAACTTTAAAATGCGTTTTCTGGCCTTTAGAAGCCGTTTTTCGGGATTCTGAGCTTAATTTGGGATCACAACTTTAAAATGCGTTTTCTGGCCTTTAGAAGCCGTTTTTCGGGATTCTGAGCTTAATTTGGGATCACAACTTTAAAATGCGTTTTCTGGCCTTTAGAAGCCGTTTTTCGGGATTCTGAGCTTAATTTGGGATCGAAACTTTAAAAAGCGTTTTCTGGCCTTAAGAAGCCGTTTTTCGAGATTCTGAGCTTATATTGGGATCACTACTTTAAAATGCGTTTTCTGGCCTTTAGAAGCCGTTTTTCGGGATTCTGAGCTTAATTTGGGATCACAACTTTAAAATGCGTTTTCTGGCCTTTAGAAGCCGTTTTTCGGGATTCTGAGCTTAATTTGGGATCGAAACTTTAAAAAGCGTTTTCTGGCCTTTAGAAGCCGTTTTTCGGGATTCTGAGCTTAATTTGGGATCACTACTTTAAAATGCGTTTTCTGGCCTTTAGAAGCCGTTTTTCGGGATTCTGAGCTTAATTTGGGATCACAACTTTAAAATGCGTTTTCTGGCTTATAGAAGCCGTTTTTCGGGATTCTGAGCTTAATTTGGGATCACAACTTTAAAATGCGTTTTCTGGCCTTTAGAAGCCGTTTTTCGGGATTCTGAGCTTAATTTGGGATCACAACTTTAAAATGCGTTTTCTGGCCTTTAGAAGCCGTTTTTCGGGATTCTGAGCTTAATTTGGGATCACAACTTTAAAATGCGTTTTCTGGCCTTTAGAAGCCGTTTTTCGGGATTCTGAGCTTAATTTGGGATCGAAACTTTAAAAAGCGTTTTCTGGCCTTAAGAAGCCGTTTTTCGAGATTCTGAGCTTATATTGGGATCACTACTTTAAAATGCGTTTTCTGGCCTTTAGAAGCCGTTTTTCGGGATTCTGAGCTTAATTTGGGATCACAACTTTAAAATGCGTTTTCTGGCCTTTAGAAGCCGTTTTTCGGGATTCTGAGCTTAATTTGGGATCACAACTTTAAAATGCGTTTTCTGGCCTTTAGAAGCCGTTTTTCGGGATTCTGAGCTTAATTTGGGATCACAACTTTAAAATGCGTTTTCTGGCCTTTAGAAGCCGTTTTTCGGGATTCTGAGCTTAATTTGGGATCGAAACTTTAAAAAGCGTTTTCTGGCCTTAAGAAGCCGTTTTTCGAGATTCTGAGCTTATATTGGGATCACTACTTTAAAATGCGTTTTCTGGCCTTTAGAAGCCGTTTTTCGGGATTCTGAGCTTAATTTGGGATCACAACTTTAAAATGCGTTTTCTGGCCTTTAGTAGACGTTTTTCGGGATTCTGAGCTTAATTTGGGATCACAACTTTAAAATGCGTTTTCTGGCCTTTAGAAGCCGTTTTTCGGGATTCTGAGCTTAATTTGGGATCACAACTTTAAAATGCGTTTTCTGACTTATAGAAGCCGTTTTTCGGGATTCTGAGCTTAATTTGGGATCACAACTTTAAAATGCGTTTTCTGGCCTTTAGAAGCCGTTTTTCGGGATTCTGAGCTTAATTTGGGATCGAAACTTTAAAAAGCGTTTTCTGGCCTTAAGAAGCCGTTTTTCGAGATTCTGAGCTTATATTGGGATCACTACTTTAAAATGCGTTTTCTGGCCTTTAGAAGCCGTTTTTCGGGATTCTGAGCTTAATTTGGGATCACAACTTTAAAATGCGTTTTCTGGCCTTAAGAAGCCGTTTTTCGAGATTCTGAGCTTATATTGGGGTCACTACTTTAAAATGCGTTTTCTGGCCTTTAGAAGCCGTTTTTCGGGATTCTGAGCTCAATTTGGGATCACAACTTTAAAATGCGTTTTCTGGCCTTTAGAAGCCGTTTTTCGGGATTCTGAGCTTAATTTGGGATCACAACTTTAAAATGCGTTTTCTGGCCTTAAGAAGCCGTTTTTCGGGATTCTGAGCTTAATTTGGGATCACAACTTTAAAATGCGTTTTCTGGCCTTTAGAAGCCGTTTTTCGGGATTCTGAGCTTAATTTGGGATCGAAACTTTAAAAAGCGTTTTCTGGCCTTAAGAAGCCGTTTTTCGAGATTCTGAGCTTATATTGGGATCACTACTTTAAAATGCGTTTTCTGGCCTTAAGAAGCCGTTTTTCGAGATTCTGAGCTTATATTGGGATCACTACTTTAAAATGCGTTTTCTGGCCTTTAGAAGCCGTTTTTCGGGATTCTGAGCTTAATTTGGGATCACAACTTTAAAATGCGTTTTCTGGCCTTTAGAAGCCGTTTTTCGGGATTCTGAGCTTAATTTGGGATCACAACTTTAAAATGCGTTTTCTGGCCTTTAGAAGCCGTTTTTCGGGATTCTGAGCTTAATTTGGGATCACAACTTTAAAATGCGTTTTCTGGCCTTTAGAAGCCGTTTTTCGGGATTCTGAGCTTAATTTGGGATCGAAACTTTAAAAAGCGTTTTCTGGCCTTAAGAAGCCGTTTTTCGAGATTCTGAGCTTATATTGGGATCACTACTTTAAAATGCGTTTTCTGGCCTTTAGAAGCCGTTTTTCGGGATTCTGAGCTTAATTTGGGATCACAACTTTAAAATGCGTTTTCTGGCCTTTAGAAGCCGTTTTTCGGGATTCTGAGCTTAATTTGGGATCACAACTTTAAAATGCGTTTTCTGGCCTTTAGAAGCCGTTTTTCGGGATTCTGAGCTTAATTTGGGATCACAACTTTAAAATGCGTTTTCTGACTTATAGAAGCCGTTTTTCGGGATTCTGAGCTTAATTTGGGATCACAACTTTAAAATGCGTTTTCTGGCCTTTAGAAGCCGTTTTTCGGGATTCTGAGCTTAATTTGGGATCACAACTTTAAAATGCGTTTTCTGGCCTTAAGAAGCCGTTTTTCGGGATTCTGAGCTTAATTTGGGATCACAACTTTAAAATGCGTTTTCTGGCCTTTAGAAGCCGTTTTTCGGGATTCTGAGCTTAATTTGGGATCACAACTTTAAAATGCGTTTTCTGGCCTTTAGAAGCCGTTTTTCGGGATTCTGAGCTTAGTTTGGGATCGAAACTTTAAAAAGCGTTTTCTGGCCTTAAGAAGCCGTTTTTCGAGATTCTGAGCTTATATTGGGATCACTACTTTAAAATGCGTTTTCTGGCCTTTAGAAGCCGTTTTTCGGGATTCTGAGCTTAATTTGGGATCACAACTTTAAAATGCGTTTTCTGGCCTTTAGAAGCCGTTTTTCGGGATTCTGAGCTTAATTTGGGATCACAACTTTAAAATGCGTTTTCTGGCCTTTAGAAGCCGTTTTTCGGGATTCTGAGCTTAATTTGGGATCACAACTTTAAAATGCGTTTTCTGGCCTTTAGAAACCGTTTTTCGGGATTCTGAGCTTAATTTGGGATCACTACTTTAAAATGCGGTTTTCTGGCCTTTAGAAGCCGTTTTTCGGGATTCTGAGCTTAATTTGGGATCGAAACTTTAAAAAGCGTTTTCTGGCCTTAAGAAGCCGTTTTTCGAGATTCTGAGCTTATATTGGGGTCACTACTTTAAAATGCGTTTTCTGGCCTTTAGAAGCCGTTTTTCGGGATTCTGAGCTTAATTTGGGATCACAACTTTAAAATGCGTTTTCTGGCCTTTAGAAGCCGTTTTTCGGGATTCTGAGCTTAATTTGGGATCACAACTTTAAAATGCGTTTTCTGGCCTTTAGAAGCCGTTTTTCGGGATTCTGAGCTTAATTTGGGATCACAAATTTTAAAATGCGTTTTCTGGCCTTGAGAAGCCGTTTTTCGGGATTCTGAGCTTAATTTGGGATCACAACTTTAAAATGCGTTTTCTGGCCTTTAGAAGCCGTTTTTCGGGATTCTTTGCTTAATTTGGGATCACAACTTTAAAATGCGTTTTCTGGCCTTTAGAAGCCGTTTTTCGGGATTCTGAGCTTAATTTGGGATCACAACTTTAAAATGCGTTTTCTGACTTATAGAAGCCGTTTTTCGGGATTCTGAGCTTAATTTGGGATCACAACTTTAAAATGCGTTTTCTGGCCTTTAGAAGCCGTTTTTCGGGATTCTGAGCTTAATTTGGGATCACAACTTTAAAAAGCGTTTTCTGGCCTTAAGAAGCCGTTTTTCGGGATTCTGAGCTTAATTTGGGATCACAACTTTAAAATGCGTTTTCTGGCCTTTAGAAGCCGTTTTTCGGGATTCTGAGCTTAATTTGGGATCACAACTTTAAAATGCGTTTTCTGGCCTTTAGAAGCCGTTTTTCGGGATTCTGAGCTTAATTTGGGATCACAACTTTAAAATGCGTTTTCTGGCCTTTAGAAGCCGTTTTTCGGGATTCTGAGCTTAATTTGGGATCACAACTTTAAAATGCGTTTTCTGGCCTTTAGAAGCCGTTTTTCGGGATTCTGAGCTTAATTTGGGATCACAACTTTAAAATGCGTTTTCTGGCCTTTAGAAGCCGTTTTTCGGGATTCTGAGCTTAATTTGGGATCACTACTTTAAAATGCGGTTTTCTGGCCTTTAGAAGCCGTTTTTCGGGATTCTGAGCTTAATTTGGGATCACAACTTTAAAATGCGTTTTCTGGCCTTTAGAAGCCGTTTTTCGGGATTCTGAGCTTAATTTGGGATCACAACTTTAAAATGCGTTTTCTGGCCTTTAGAAGCCGTTTTTCGGGATTCTGAGCTTAATTTGGGATCACAACTTTAAAATGCGTTTTCTGGCCTTTAGAAGCCGTTTTTCGAGATTCTGAGCTTATATTGGGATCACTACTTTAAAATGCGTTTTCTGGCCTTTAGAAGCCGTTTTTCGGGATTCTGAGCTTAATTTGGGATCACAACTTTAAAATGCGTTTTCTGGCCTTTAGAAGCCGTTTTTCGGGATTCTGAGCTTAATTTGGGATCACAACTTTATAATGCGTTTTCTGGCCTTAAGAAGCCGTTTTTCGAGATTCTGAGCTTATATTGGGGTCACTACTTTAAAATGCGTTTTCTGGCCTTTAGAAGCCGTTTTTCGGGATTCTGAGCTTAATTTGGGATCACAACTTTAAAATGCGTTTTCTGGCCTTAAGAAGCCGTTTTTCGGGATTCTTTGCTTAATTTGGGATCACAACTTTAAAATGCGTTTTCTGGCCTTTAGAAGCCGTTTTTCGAGATTCTGAGCTTAATTTGAGATCACAACTTTAAAATGCGTTTTCTGACTTATAGAAGCCGTTTTTCGGGATTCTGAGCTTAATTTGGGATCACAACTTTAAAATGCGTTTTCTGGCCTTTAGAAGCCGTTTTTCGGGATTCTGAGCTTAATTTGGGATCACAACTTTAAAAAGCGTTTTCTGGCCTTAAGAAGCCGTTTTTCGGGATTCTGAGCTTAATTTGGGATCACAACTTTAAAATGCGTTTTCTGGCCTTTAGAAGCCGTTTTTCGGGATTCTGAGCTTAATTTGGGATCACAACTTTAAAATGCGTTTTCTGGCCTTTAGAAGCCGTTTTTCGGGATTCTGAGCTTAATTTGGGATCGAAACTTTAAAAAGCGTTTTCTGGCCTTAAGAAGCCGTTTTTCGAGATTCTGAGCTTATATTGGGGTCACTACTTTAAAATGCGTTTTCTGGCCTTTAGAAGCCGTTTTTCGGGATTCTGAGCTTAATTTGGGATCACAACTTTAAAATGCGTTTTCTGGCCTTTAGAAGCCGTTTTTCGAGATTCTGAGCTTATATTGGGATCACTACTTTAAAATGCGTTTTCTGGCCTTTAGAAGCCGTTTTTCGGGATTCTGAGCTTAATTTGGGATCACAACTTTAAAATGCGTTTTCTGGCCTTTAGAAGCCGTTTTTCGGGATTCTGAGCTTAATTTGGGATCACAACTTTAAAATGCGTTTTCTGGCCTTTAGAAGCCGTTTTTCGGGATTCTGAGCTTAATTTGGGATCGCAATTTTAAAATGCTTTTTCTGGCCTTTAGAAGCCGTTTTTCGGGGTTCTGAGCTTAATTTGGGATCACAACTTTAAAATGCGTTTTGTGGCCTTTAGAAGCCGTTTTTCGGGATTCTGAGCTTAATTTGGGATCACAACTTTAAAATGCGTTTTCTGGCCTTTAGAAGCCGTTTTTCGGGATTCTGAGCTTAATTTGGGATCGCAATTTTAAAATGCTTTTTCTGGCCTTTAGAAGCCGTTTTTCGAGATTCTGAGCTTAATTTGGGATCACAACTTTAAAATGCGTTTTCTGGCCTTTAGAAGCCGTTTTTCGGGATTCTGAGCTTAATTTGGGATCGCAATTTTAAAATGCTTTTTCTGGCCTTTAGAAGCCGTTTTTCGGGGTTCTGAGCTTAATTTGGGATCACAACTTTAAAATGCGTTTTGTGGCCTTTAGAAGCCGTTTTTCGGGATTCTGAGCTTAATTTGGGATCACAACTTTAAAATGCGTTTTCTGGCCTTTAGAAGCCGTTTTTCGAGATTCTGAGCTTATATTGGGATCACTACTTTAAAATGCGTTTTCTGGCCTTTAGAAGCCGTTTTTCGGGATTCTGAGCTTAATTTGGGATCACAACTTTAAAATGCGTTTTCTGGCCTTTAGAAGCCGTTTTTCGGGATTCTGAGCTTAATTT
>NW_026598115.1:0-55726 GCF_029784155.1 Uranotaenia lowii
TTTTCGATTTTTTCCGCTCGGGGGGCGCGCGAAAAACCTTGAATTTTTTGAATCCTGCAAAATTTTAAACTCGAAAATTTTTCGGCAAAAAATCATTTTTTTCGATTTTTTCCGCTCGTGGGGGCGCGCGAAAAACCTTGAATTTTTTGAATCTTGCAAAATTTTAAACTCGAAAATTTTTCGGCAAAAAATCATTTTTTTCGATTTTTTCCGCTCGGAGGGCGCGCGAAAAACCTTGAATTTTTTGAATCTTGCAAAATTTTTAAACTCGAAAATTTTTCGGCAAAAAATCATTTTTTTCGATTTTTTCCGCTCGGGGGGCGCGCGAAAAACCTTGAATTTTTTGAATCTTGCAAAATTTTAAACTCGAAAATTTTTCGGCAAAAAATCATTTTTTTCGATTTTTTCCGCTCGGGGGGCGCGCGAAAAACCTTGAATTTTTTGAATCTTGCAAAATTTTAAACTCGAAAATTTTTCGGCAAAAAATCATTTTTTTCGATTTTTTCCGCTCGGGGGCGCGCGAAAAACCTTGAATTTTTTGAATCTTGCAAAATTTTAAACTCGAAAATTTTTCGGCAAAAAATCATTTTTTTCGATTTTTTCCGCTCGGGGGCGCGCGAAAAACCTTGAATTTTTTGAATCTTGCAAAATTTTAAACTCGAAAATTTTTCGGCAAAAAATCATTTTTTCGATTTTTTCCGCTCGGGGGGCGCGCGAAAAACCTTGAATTTTTTTGAATCTTGCAAAATTTTAAACTCGAAAATTTTTCGGCAAAAAATCATTTTTTTCGATTTTTCCGCTCGGGGGCGCGCGAAAAACCTTGAATTTTTTGAATCTTGCAAAATTTTAAAGTCGAAAATTTTTCGGCAAAAAATCATTTTTTCGATTTTTTCCGCTCGGGGGGCGCGCGAAAAACCTTGAATTTTTTGAATCTTGCAAAATTTTAAACTCGAAAATTTTTCGGCAAAAAATCATTTTTTTCGATTTTTTCCGCTCGGGGGGCGCGCGAAAAACCTTGAATTTTTTGAATCTTGCAAAATTTTAAACTCGAAAATTTTTCGGCAAAAAATCATTTTTTTCGATTTTTTCCGCTCGGGGGGCGCGCGAAAAACCTTGAATTTTTTGAATCTTGCAAAATTTTAAACTCGAAAATTTTTCGGCAAAAAATCATTTTTTTCGATTTTTTCCGCTCGGGGGGCGCTGCGAAAAACCTTGAATTTTTTGAATCTTGCAAAATTTTAAAGTCGAAAATTTTTCGGCAAAAAATCATTTTTTTCGATTTTTTCCGCTCGGGGGGCGCGCGAAAAACCTTGAATTTTTTTAATCTTGCAAAATTTTAAACTCGAAAATTTTTCGGCAAAAATCATTTTTTTCGATTTTTTCCGCTCGGAGGGCGCGCGAAAAACCTTGAATTTTATGAATCTTGCAAAATTTTAAACTCGAAAATTTTTCGGCAAAAAATCATTTTTTTCGATTTTTTCCGCTCGGGGGGGCGCGCGAAAAACATTGAATTTTTTGAATCTTGCAAAATTTTAAACACGAAAATTTTTCGGCAAAAAATCATTTTTTTCGATTTTTTCCGCTCGGGGGGCGCGCGAAAAACCTTGAATTTTTTGAATCTTGCAAAATTTTAAAGTCGAAAATTTTTCGGCAAAAAATCATTTTTTTCGATTTTTTCCGCTCGGGGGGCGCGCGAAAAACCTTGAATTTTTTGAATCTTGCAAAATTTTAAAGTCGAAAATTTTTCGGCAAAAAAATCATTTTTTTCGATTTTTTCCGCTCGGGGGGCGCGCGAAAAACCTTGAATTTTTTGAATCTTGCAAAATTTTAAACTCGAAAATTTTTTCGGCAAAAAATCATTTTTTTCGATTTTTTCCGCTCGGGGGGCGCGCGAAAAACCTTGAATTTTTTGAATCTTGCAAAATTTTAAACTCGAAAATTTTTCGGCAAAAAATCATTTTTTTCGATTTTTTCCGCTCGGGGGGCGCGCGAAAAACCTTGAATTTTTTGAATCTTGCAAAATTTTAAAGTCGAAAATTTTTCGGCAAAAAATCATTTTTTTCGATTTTTTCCGCTCGGGGGGCGCGCGAAAAACCTTGAATTTTTTGAATCTTGCAAAATTTTAAACTTGAAAATTTTTCGGCAAAAAATTATTTTTTTTTTCGATTTTTTCCGCTCGGGGGGCGCGCGAAAAACCTTGAATTTTTTGAATCTTGCAAAATTTTAAACTCGAAAATTTTTCGGCAAAAAATCATTTTTTTCGATTTTTTCCGCTCGGGGGGGCGCGCGAAAAACCTTGAATTTTTTGAATCTTGCAAAATTTAAAACTCGAAAATTTTTCGGCAAAAAATCATTTTTTTCGATTTTTTCCGCTCGGAGGGCGCGCGAAAAACCTTGAATTTTTTGAATCTTGCAAAATTTTAAACTCGAAAATTTTTCGGCAAAAAATCATTTTTTTCGATTTTTTCCGCTCGGGGGGCGCGAAAAACCTTGATTTTTTTGAATCTTGCAAAATTTTAAAGTCGAAAATTTTTCGGCAAAAAATCATTTTTTTCGATTTTTTCCGCTCGGGGGGCGCGCGAAAAACCTTGAATTTTTTGAATCTTGCAAAATTTTAAAGTCGAAAATTTTTCGGCAAAAAATCATTTTTTTCGATTTTTTCCGCTCGGGGGGCGCGCGAAAAACCTTGAATTTTTTGAATCTTGCAAAATTTTAAACTCGAAAATTTTTCGGCAAAAAATCATTTTTTTCGATTTTTTCCGCTCGGGGGGCGCGCGAAAAACCTTGAATTTTTTTAATCTTGCAAAATTTTTAAACTCGAAAATTTTTCGGCAAAAAATCATTTTTTTCGATTTTTTCCGCTCGGGGGGCGCGCGAAAAACCTTGAATTTTTTGAATCTTGCAAAATTTTAAACTCGAAAATTTTTCGGCAAAAAAATCATTTTTTTCGATTTTTTCCGCTCGGGGGGCGCGCGAAAAACCTTGAATTTTTTGAATCTTGAAAAATTTTTAAACTCGAAAATTTTTCGGCAAAAAATGATTTTTTTCGATCTTTTTCCGCTCGGGGGGCGCGCGAAAAACCTTGAATTTTTTGAATCTTGCAAAATTTTAAACTCGAAAATTTTTCGGCAAAAAATCATTTTTTTCGATTTTTTCCGCTCGGGGGGCGCGCGAAAAACCTTGAATTTTTTGAATCTTGCAAAATTTTAAAGTCGAAAATTTTTCGGCAAAAAATCATTTTTTTCGATTTTTTCCGCTCGGGGGGGCGCGCGAAAAACCTTGAATTTTTTGAATCTTGCAAAATTTTAAACTCGAAAATTTTTCGGCAAAAAATCATTTTTTTTCGATTTTTTCCGCTCGGGGGGGCGCGCGAAAAACCTTGAATTTTTTGAATCTTGCAAAATTTTAAAGTCGAAAATTTTTCGGCAAAAAATCATTTTTTTCGATTTTTTCCGCTCGGGGGGCGCGCGAAAAACCTTGAATTTTTTGAATCTTGCAAAATTTTAAACTCGAAAATTTTTCGGCAAAAAATCATTTTTTTCGATTTTTTCCGCTCGGAGGGCGCGCGAAAAACCTTGAATTTTTTGAATCTTGCAAAATTTTAAACTCGAAAATTTTTCGGCAAAAAATCATTTTTTTCGATTTTTTCCGCTCGGGGGCGCGCGAAAAACCTTGAATTTTTTAATCTTGCAAAATTTTAAACTCGAAAATTTTTCGGCAAAAAATCATTTTTTTCGATTTTTCCGTTCGGGGGGCGCGCGAAAAACCTTGAATTTTTTGAATCTTGCAAAATTTTAAACTCGAAAATTTTTCGGCAAAAAATCATTTTTTTCGATTTTTTCCGCTCGGGGGGCGCGCGAAAAACCTTGAATTTTTTGAATCTTGCAAAATTTTAAAGTCGAAATTTTTCGGCAAAAAATCATTTTTTTTCGATTTTTTCCGCTCGGGGGGCGCGCGAAAAACCTTGAATTTTTTGAATCTTGCAAAATTTTAAACTCGAAAATTTTTCGGCAAAAATCATTTTTTTCGATTTTTTCCGCTCGGGGGGCGCGCGAAAAACCTTGAATTTTTTGAATCTTGCAAAATTTTAAACTCGAAAATTTTTCGGCAAAAAATCATTTTTTTCGATTTTTTCCGCTCGGGGGGCGCGCGAAAAACCTTGAATTTTTTTAATCTTGCAAAATTTTAAAGTCGAAAATTTTTCGGCAAAAAATCATTTTTTCGATTTTTTCCGCTCGGGGGGCGCGCGAAAAACCTTGAATTTTTTGAATCTTGCAAAATTTTAAACTCGAAAATTTTTCGGCAAAAAATCATTTTTTTCGATTTTTTCCGCTCGGGGGGGCGCGCGAAAAACCTTGAATTTTTTTAATCTTGCAAAATTTTAAACTCGAAAATTTTTCGGCAAAAAATCATTTTTTTCGATTTTTTCCGCTCGGGGGGGCGCGCGAAAACCTTGAATTTTTTGAATCTTGCAAAATTTTAAACTCATAAATTTTTCGGCAAAAAATCATTTTTTTTCGATTTTTTCCGCTCGGGGGGCGCGCGAAAAACCTTGAATTTTTTGAATCTTGCAAAATTTTAAACTCGAAAATTTTTCGGCAAAAAATCATTTTTTTCGATTTTTTCCGCTCGGGGGGCGCGCGAAAAACCTTGAATTTTTTGAATCTTGCAAAATTTTAAAGTCGAAAATTTTTTCGGCAAAAAATCATTTTTTTCGATTTTTTCCGCTCGGGGGGCGCGCGAAAAACCTTGAATTTTTTGAATCTTGCAAAATTTTAAACTCGAAAATTTTTCGGCAAAAAATCATTTTTTTCGATTTTTTCCGCTCGGGGGGCGCGCGAAAAACCTTGAATTTTTTGAATCTTGCAAAATTTTAAACTCGAAAATTTTTCGGCAAAAAATCATTTTTTTCGATTTTTTCCGCTCGGGGGGCGCGCGAAAAACCTTGAATTTTTTGAATCTTGCAAAATTTTAAAGTCGAAAATTTTTCGGCAAAAAATCATTTTTTTCGATTTTTTCCGCTCGGAGGGCGCGCGAAAAACCTTAAATTTTTTGAATATTGCAAAATTTTAAACTCGAAAATTTTTCGGCAAAAAATCATTTTTTTCGATTTTTTCCGCTCGGGGGGGCGCGCGAAAAACCTTGAATTTTTTTAATCTTGCAAAATTTTAAAGTCGAAAATTTTTCGGCAAAAAATAATTTTTTTCGATTTTTTCCGCTCGGGGGGCGCGCGAAAAACCTTGAATTTTTTAAATCTTGCAAAATTTTAAAGTCGAAAATTTTTCGGCAAAAAATCATTTTTTTCGTTTTTTTCCGCTCGGGGGGCGCGCGAAAAACCTTGAATTTTTTGAATCTTGCAAAATTTTAAACTCGAAAATTTTTCGGCAAAAAATCATTTTTTTCGATTTTTTCCGCTCGGGGGGGCGCGCGAAAAACCTTGAATTTTTTGAATCTTGCAAAATTTTAAACTCGAAAATTTTTCGGCAAAAAATCATTTTTTTCGATTTTTTCCGCTCGGGGGGCGCGCGGAAAAACCTTGAATTTTTTGAATTTTGCAAAATTTTAAACTCGAAAATTTTTCGGCAAAAAATCATTTCTTTCGATTTTTTCCGCTCGGGGGGCGCGCGAAAAACCTTGAATTTTTTGAATCTTGCAAAATTTTAAAGTCGAAAATTTTTCCGGCAAAAAATCATTTTTTTCGATTTTTTCCGCTCGGGGGGCGCGCGAAAAACCTTGAATTTTTTGAATCTTGCAAAATTTTAAACTCGAAAATTTTTCGGCAAAAAATCATTTTTTTCGATTTTTTTCCGCTCGGGGGGCGCGCGAAAAACCTTGAACTTTTTGAATCTTGCAAAATTTTAAAGTCGAAAATTTTTCGGCAAAAAATCATTTTTTTCGATTTTTTCCGCTCGGGGGGCGCGCGAAAAACCTTGAATTTTTTGAATCTTGCAAAATTTTAAACTCGAAAATTTTTCGGCAAAAAATCATTTTTTTCGATTTTTTCCGCTCGGGGGGCGCGCCGAAAAACCTTGAATTTTTTTAATCTTGCAAAATTTTAAACTCGAAAATTTTTCGGCAAAAAATCATTTTTTTCGATTTTTTCCGCTCGGGGGGCGCGCCAAAAACCTTGAATTTTTTGAATCTTGCAAAATTTTAAAGTCGAAAATTTTTCGGCAAAAATCATTTTTTTCGATTTTTTCCGCTCGGGGGGGCGCGCGAAAACCTTGAATTTTTTGAATCTTGCAAAATTTTAAACTTGAAAATTTTTCGGCAAAAAATCATTTTTTTTCGATTTTTTCCGCTCGGGGGGCGCGCGAAAAACCTTGAATTTTTTGAATCTTGCAAAATTTTAAACTCGAAAATTTTTCGGCAAAAAATCATTTTTTTCGATTTTTTCCGCTCGGAGGGCGCGCGAAAAACCTTGAATTTTTTGAATCTTGCAAAATTTTAAACTCGAAAATTTTTCGGCAAAAAATCTTTTTTTCGATTTTTTCCGCTCGGGGGGCGCGCGAAAAACCTTGAATTTTTTTAATCTTGCAAAATTTTAAACTCGAAAATTTTTCGGCAAAAAATCATTTTTTTCGATTTTTTCCGCTCGGGGGGTGCGCGAAAAACCTTGAATTTTTTGAATCTTGCAAAATTTTAAACTCGAAAATTTTTCGGCAAAAAATCATTTTTTTCGATGTTTTCCGCTCGGGGGGGCGCGCGAAAAACCTTGAATTTTTTGAATCTTGCAAAATTTTAAAGTCGAAAATTTTTCGGCAAAAAATCATTTTTTTCGATTTTTTCCGCTCGGGGGGCGCGCGAAAAACCTTGAATTTTTTGAATCTTGCAAAATTTTAAACTCGAAAATTTTTCGGCAAAAAATCATTTTTTTCGATTTTTTCCGCTCGGGGGGCGCGCGAAAAACCTTGAATTTTTTGAATCTTGCAAAATTTTAAAGTCGAAAATTTTTCGGCAAAAAATCATTTTTTTTTCGATTTTTTCCGCTCGGGGGGGCGCGCGAAAAACCTTGAATTTTTTGAATCTTGCAAAAATTTTAAACTCGAAAATTTTTCGGCAAAAAATCATTTTTTCGATTTTTTTCCGCTCGGGGGGCGCGCGAAAAACCTTGAATTTTTTGAATCTTGCAAAATTTTAAACTCGAAAATTTTTCGGCAAAAAATCATTTTTTTCGATTTTTTCCGCTCGGGGGGCGCGCGAAAAACCTTGAATTTTTTGAATCTTGCAAAATTTTAAAGTCGAAAATTTTTCGGCAAAAAATCATTTTTTTTCGATTTTTTCCGCTCGGGGGGCGCGCGAAAAACCTTGAATTTTTTTAATCTTGCAAAATTTTAAACTTGAAAATTTTTCGGCAAAAAATCATTTTTTTCGATTTTTTCCGCTCAGGGGCGCGCGAAAAACCTTGAATTTTTTGAATCTTGCAAAATTTTAAACTCGAAAATTTTTCGGCAAAAAATCATTTTTTTCGATTTTTTCCGCTCGGGGGGCGCGCGAAAAACCTTGAATTTTTTGAATCTTGCAAAATTTTAAACTCGAAAATTTTTCGGCAAAAAATCATTTTTTTCGATTTTTTCCGCTCGGAGGGCGCGCGAAAAACCTTGAATTTTTTGAATCTTGCAAAATTTTAAACTCGAAAATTTTTCGGCAAAAAATCATTTTTTTTCGATTTTTTCCGCTCGGGGGGCGCGCGAAAAACCTTGAATTTTTGAATCTTGCAAAATTTTAAAGTCGAAAATTTTTCGGCAAAAAATCATTTTTTTCGATTTTTTCCGCTCGGGGGGCGCGCGAAAAACCTTGAATTTTTTGAATCTTGCAAAATTTTAAACTCGAAAATTTTTCGGCAAAAAATCATTTTTTTCGATTTTTTCCGCTCGGAGGGCGCGCGAAAAACCTTGAATTTTTTGAATCTTGCAAAATTTTAAATTCGAAAATTTTTCGGCAAAAAATCATTTTTTTTCGATTTTTTCCGCTCGGGGGGCGCGCGAAAAACCTTGAATTTTTTGAATCTTGCAAAATTTTAAAGTCGAAAATTTTTCGGCAAAAAATCATTTTTTCGATTTTTTCCGCTCGGGGGGCGCGCGAAAAACCTTGAATTTTTTGAATCTTGCAAAATTTTAAACTCGAAAATTTTTCGGCAAAAAATCATTTTTTTCGATTTTTTCCGCTCGGGGGGGCGCGCGAAAAACCTTGAATTTTTTGAATCTTGCAAAATTTTAAACTCGAAAATTTTTCGGCAAAAAATCATTTTTTTCGATTTTTTCCGCTCGGGGGGGCGCGCGAAAAACCTTGAATTTTTTGAATCTTGGCAAATTTTAAACTCGAAAATTTTTCGGCAAAAAATCATTTTTTTTCGATTTTTTCCGCTCGGGGGGCGCGCGAAAAACCTTGAATTTTTTGAATCTTGCAAAATTTTTAAAGTCGAAAATTTTTCGGCAAAAAATCATTTTTTTCGATTTTTTCCGCTCGGGGGGCGCGCGAAAAAACCTTGAATTTTTTGAATCTTGCAAAATTTTAAACTCGAAAATTTTTCGGCAAAAAATCATTTTTTTCGATTTTTTCCGCTCGGGGGGCGCGCGAAAACCTTGAATTTTTTGAATCTTGCAAAATTTTAAAGTCGAAAATTTTTCGGCAAAAAATCATTTTTTTCGATTTTTTCCGCTCGGGGGGCGCGCGAAAAACCTTGAATTTTTTGAATCTTGCAAAATTTTAAACTCGAAAATTTTTCGGCAAAAAATCTTTTTTTCGATTTTTTCCGCTCGGGGGGCGCGCGAAAAACCTTGAATTTTTGAATCTTGCAAAATTTTAAACTCGAAAATTTTTCGGCAAAAAATCATTTTTTTCGATTTTTTCCGCTCGGGGGGTGCGCGAAAAACCTTGAATTTTTTGAATCTTGCAAAATTTTAAACTCGAAAATTTTTCGGCAAAAAATCATTTTTTTCGATGTTTTCCGCTCGGGGGGCGCGCGAAAAACCTTGAATTTTTTGAATCTTGCAAAATTTTAAAGTCGAAAATTTTTCGGCAAAAAATCATTTTTTTCGATTTTTTCCGCTCGGGGGGCGCGCGAAAAACCTTGAATTTTTTGAATCTTGCAAAATTTTAAACTCGAAAATTTTTCGGCAAAAAATCATTTTTTTCGATTTTTTCCGCTCGGGGGGCGCGCGAAAAACCTTGAATTTTTTGAATCTTGCAAAATTTTAAAGTCGAAAATTTTTCGGCAAAAAATCATTTTTTTTTTCGATTTTTTCCGCTCGGGGGGCGCGCGAAAAACCTTGAATTTTTTGAATCTTGCAAAATTTTAAACTCGAAAATTTTTCGGCAAAAAATCATTTTTTTCGATTTTTTCCGCTCGGGGGGCGCGCGAAAAACCTTGAATTTTTTGAATCTTGCAAAATTTTAAACTCGAAAATTTTTCGGCAAAAAATCATTTTTTTCGATTTTTTCCGCTCGGGGGGCGCGCGAAAAACCTTGAATTTTTTGAATCTTGCAAAATTTTAAAGTCGAAAATTTTTCGGCAAAAAATCATTTTTTTCGATTTTTTCCGCTCGGGGGGCGCGCGAAAAACCTTGAATTTTTTTAATCTTGCAAAATTTTAAACTTGAAAATTTTTCGGCAAAAAATCATTTTTTTCGATTTTTTCCGCTCGGGGGCGCGCGAAAAACCTTGAATTTTTTGAATCTTGCAAAATTTTAAACTCGAAAATTTTTCGGCAAAAAATCATTTTTTTCGATTTTTTCCGCTCGGGGGGCGCGCGAAAAACCTTGAATTTTTTGAATCTTGCAAAATTTTAAACTCGAAAATTTTTCGGCAAAAAATCATTTTTTTCGATTTTTTCCGCTCGGAGGGCGCGCGAAAAACCTTGAATTTTTTGAATCTTGCAAAATTTTAAACTCGAAAATTTTTCGGCAAAAAATCATTTTTTTTCGATTTTTTCCGCTCGGGGGGCGCGCGAAAAACCTTGAATTTTTTGAATCTTGCAAAATTTTAAAGTCGAAAATTTTTCGGCAAAAAATCATTTTTTTCGATTTTTTCCGCTCGGGGGGGCGCGCGAAAAACCTTGAATTTTTTGAATCTTGCAAAATTTTAAACTCGAAAATTTTTCGGCAAAAAATCATTTTTTTCGATTTTTTCCGCTCGGAGGGCGCGCGAAAAACCTTGAATTTTTTGAATCTTGCAAAATTTTAAAGTCGAAAATTTTTCGGCAAAAAATCATTTTTTTTCGATTTTTTCCGCTCGGGGGGCGCGCGAAAAACCTTGAATTTTTTGAATCTTGCAAAATTTTAAAGTCGAAAATTTTTCGGCAAAAAATCATTTTTTCGATTTTTTCCGCTCGGGGGGCGCGCGAAAAACCTTGAATTTTTTGAATCTTGCAAAATTTTAAACTCGAAAATTTTTCGGCAAAAAATCATTTTTTTCGATTTTTTCCGCTCGGGGGGCGCGCGAAAAACCTTGAATTTTTTGAATCTTGCAAAATTTTAAACTCGAAAATTTTTCGGCAAAAAATCATTTTTTTCGATTTTTTCCGCTCGGGGGGCGCGCGAAAAACCTTGAGGTTTTTGAATCTTGCAAAATTTTAAACTCGAAAATTTTTCGGCAAAAAATCATTTTTTTCGATTTTTTCCGCTCGGAGGGCGCGCGAAAAACCTTGAATTTTTTGAATCTTGCAAAATTTTAAACTCGAAAATTTTTCGGCAAAAAATCATTTTTTTCGATTTTTTCCGCTCGGGGGGCGCGCGAAAAACCTTGAATTTTTTGAATCTTGCAAAATTTTAAACTCGAAAATTTTTCGGCAAAAAATCATTTTTTTCGATTTTTTCCGCTCGGAGGGCGCGCGAAAAACCTTGAATTTTTTGAATCTTGCAAAATTTTAAACTCGAAAATTTTTCGGCAAAAAATCATTTTTTTTCGATTTTTTCCGCTCGGGGGGCGCGCGAAAAACCTTGAATTTTTTTAATCTTGCAAAATTTTAAACTCGAAAATTTTTCGGCAAAAAATCATTTTTTTCGATTTTTTCCGCTCGGGGGGCGCGCGAAAAACCTTGAATTTTTTGAATCTTGCAAAATTTTAAAGTCGAAAATTTTTCGGCAAAAAATCATTTTTTTCGATTTTTTCCGCTCGGGGGGCGCGCGAAAAACCTTGAATTTTTTGAATCTTGCAAAATTTTAAACTTGAAAATTTTTCGGCAAAAAATCATTTTTTTCGATTTTTTCCGCTCGGGGGCGCGCGAAAAACCTTGAATTTTTTGAATCTTGCAAAATTTTAAACTCGAAAATTTTTCGGCAAAAAATCATTTTTTTCGATTTTTTCCGCTCGGGGGGCGCGCGAAAAACCTTGAATTTTTGGAATCTTGCAAAATTTTAAACTCGAAAATTTTTCGGCAAAAAATCATTTTTTTCGATTTTTTCCGCTCGGAGGGCGCGCGAAAAACCTTGAATTTTTTGAATCTTGCAAAATTTTAAACTCGAAAATTTTTCGGCAAAAAATCATTTTTTTTCGATTTTTTCCGCTCGGGGGGCGCGCGAAAAACCTTGAATTTTTTGAATCTTGCAAAATTTTAAAGTCGAAAATTTTTCGGCAAAAAATCATTTTTTTCGATTTTTTCCGCTCGGGGGGCGCGCGAAAAACCTTGAATTTTTTTAATCTTGCAAAATTTTAAACTCGAAAATTTTTCGGCAAAAAATCATTTTTTTCGATTTTTTCCGCTCGGAGGGCGCGCGAAAAACCTTGAATTTTTTGAATCTTGCAAAATTTTAAAGTCGAAAATTTTTCGGCAAAAAATCATTTTTTTCGATTTTTTCCGCTCGGGGGGCGCGCGAAAAACCTTGAATTTTTTGAATCTTGCAAAATTTTAAAGTCGAAAATTTTTCGGCAAAAAATCATTTTTTTCGATTTTTTCCGCTCGGGGGGCGCGCGAAAAACCTTGAATTTTTTGAATCTTGCAAAATTTTAAACTCGAAAATTTTTCGGCAAAAAATCATTTTTTTCGATTTTTTCCGCTCGGGGGGCGCGCGAAAAACCTTGAATTTTTTGAATCTTGCAAAATTTTAAACTCGAAAATTTTTCGGCAAAAAATCATTTTTTTCGATTTTTTCCGCTCGGGGGGCGCGCGAAAAACCTTGAATTTTTTGAATCTTGCAAAATTTTAAACTCGAAAATTTTTCGGCAAAAAATCATTTTTTTCGATTTTTTCCGCTCGGGGGGCGCGCGAAAAACCTTGAATTTTTTGAATCTTGCAAAATTTTAAACTCGAAAATTTTTCGGCAAAAAATCATTTTTTTCGATTTTTTCCGCTCGGGGGGCGCGCGAAAAACCTTGAATTTTTTGAATCTTGCAAAATTTTAAACTCGAAAATTTTTCGGCAAAAAATCATTTTTTTCGATTTTTTCCGCTCGGAGGGCGCGCGAAAAACCTTGAATTTTTTGAATCTTGCAAAATTTTAAACTCGAAAATTTTTCGGAAAAAAATCATTTTTTTCGATTTTTTCCGCTCGGGGGGCGCGCGAAAAACCTTGAATTTTTTGAATCTTGCAAAATTTTAAACTCGAAAATTTTTCGGCAAAAAATCATTTTTTTCGATTTTTTCCGCTCGGGGGGCGCGCGAAAAACCTTGAATTTTTTGAATCTTGCAAAATTTTAAAGTCGAAAATTTTTCGGCAAAAAATCATTTTTTTCGATTTTTTCCGCTCGGGGGGCGCGCGAAAAACCTTGAATTTTTTGAATCTTGCAAAATTTTAAAGTCGAAAATTTTTCGGCAAAAAATCATTTTTTTCGATTTTTTCCGCTCGGGGGGCGCGCGAAAAACCTTGAATTTTTTTAATCTTGCAAAATTTTCAACTCGAAAATTTTTCGGCAAAAAATCATTTTTTTCGATTTTTTCCGCTCGGGGGGCGCGCGAAAAACCTTGAATTTTTTGAATCTTGCAAAATTTTAAACTCGAAAATTTTTCGGCAAAAAATCATTTTTTTCGATTTTTTCCGCTCGGGGGGCGCGCGAAAAACCTTGAATTTTTTGAATCTTGCACGGTAACCAAAGTTACTCTATTCTGTATAAAATTTCACACAGTTTCAGGAAAAGTGTCTCCACTTAGTTTTATGTTTGGGCGCTTTACGCAGAGCGTGAGCAAAAAGCTTTTATTCATTTTGAGCTTTCAGCCTGTTAGTCAATTCTGTATATTTTGACATGGGGATGCCCATGCGTTTTGGAAATTTCTCTGAAGAAGTCCAAGAAATTTCTTTGAAAATAATTATCTTTTTAACAATAAATTCTTTATTTATATCGTTCAAGGCAATAAAATTAAAAATTTCAGAACACGGTAACTATATACAATCTAACGTGCGGTATAAGAAGGCGCTTCTGTTTGGCCGTCAGTTGCAGCTCTTTGTGGCGGTCGTCGTCGAAGATTGTTCCTCAAAGTTTCGTGTATTTTTATGACCGTTTGCTATTTTCTGCTGTTAATTTGAAAGTGGAGCTCATCAGACCCAACATCCGACACTGAATTGCTTCGGTACGATCCAGCCACCTAAGAATGTAGAATATCTGAAAAAAAAGGATTGAATTTTGATATTTGTAATATTCAATGTGAATTCGAATAAAAAAAAAAATTTGAACGCAACATTTAAAATAATTCAATCATAATCCAAAATTTGAATCTTTACTTAAAGTCAAAATAAGTAGTCTTCGTTATAATCTCTATGACTTTGCCAGATTAACAGAGTTTTGGAAAATAAATAATAACAAAGCATTTTGTCTTTGTTTTTCAAGCTACCTTTTGAACAGGTTCGAGCCGGCAGATTTGAATGGCATTCCGCATGTACGTCTACTGGCATCCTCTCGAGTGACCCTGGATGGGTGTACCTGTCGAATTGTTTCCATAGAAGGTACAATCACCTGTTGATAAAAATAAAAACGCATATATTGCATTAAAAGGTGATATTATCCATAGCATGAGATATTTAAGTCGATTGAAAGTAATAAGATAAAGCTTTTTAAAAAATGTGGAACAGTAGACCCAAAACTTGAATTAGGGTGCATCATAGAATTCACTTTAAAAAGGGGATCAGAAAAGGAAAGATAGAATTAAAATTTAACACCAAACTGAAAACCTAAAATTCAGGGTTTCGACCAAATAGGATAATACATGATCAAAAATAAAACAACCCTTTATGCCGGTGAATAAATCAACCCTTTAGCTTTTACCTCCAGCTTACTGACTTCCGGAGAGCTGGAATTCTGTAAATGCGTTTTCCAGCGACGGCGCATCAACTGCAAAATTTCGTTGACGTTCGTTCTGTCGGATAGGGGCTTTGAAGAAATACGGCAGCAATAGGCTCTTGTTCTTCAGAGCTTCATTCCGATCAAAGGAAATGCTAACCTGAAATGAAAAAAATGTTTGATGTTGTGGTTCAAAATGATTCAAAAAGAAATTTCGCACCTTTCGAAGCACTCTTTCAGCTTTCCGGAATAGCATGTCCAGGCGTTTTCAAGCACAGCTACCTTCGGATCCAATCGATGGCTTTTTCCGGCTGCGGTACAGACCGATTATGAGAAACACCCTTATTCGGCAACTGTGTGGATAATATTTCTGAAATCGTAAAGCAAAGTTAAAGAATGATGCTATATTGTGAGAATACATACCTTTTGTTAGATTCTTGTGATGATTTTGACTTTCTAATGATGAAACATTGAAATTACCGTGACACCCGTAGCAAAATTGAAAAACTTGAATGCTTTGACATCCCCGTCGAAAGCTTTCCAACAACAGCAAACTTTTATACAGAGCATGACTAATCGAATTTAAGTTCACATCTGTATATTGGCAACCCAAAACTACCCAAAATTGAATTCTGGATATACAATTTTTGAACAACAACCGATTAGTTATGATGAAGGTGTAATCACAACACATTTAATGAATAACGCAATTTTTCCGTGTGCAAAATTTTAAAGTCGAAAATTTTTCGGCAAAAAATCATTTTTTTCGATTTTTTCCGCTCGGGGGGCGCGCGAAAAACCTTGAATTTTTTGAATCTTGCAAAATTTTAAAGTCGAAAATTTTTCGGCAAAAAATCATTTTTTTCGATTTTTTCCGCTCGGGGGGCGCGCGAAAAACCTTGAATTTTTTGAATCTTGCAAAATTTTAAACTCGAAAATTTTTCGGCAAAAAATCATTTTTTTCGATTTTTTCCGCTCGGGGGGCGCGCGAAAAACCTTGAATTTTTTGAATCTTGCAAAATTTTAAACTCGAAAATTTTTCGGCAAAAAATCATTTTTTTCGATTTTTTCCGCTCGGGGGCGCGCGAAAAACCTTGAATTTTTTGAATCTTGCAAAATTTTAAACTCGAAAATTTTTCGGCAAAAAATCATTTTTTTCGATTTTTTCCGCTCGGGGGGCGCGCGAAAAACCTTGAATTTTTTGAATCTTGCAAAATTTTAAACTCGAAAATTTTTCGGCAAAAAATCATTTTTTTCGATTTTTTCCGCTCGGGGGGCGCGCGAAAAACCTTAAATTTTTTGAATCTTGCAAAATTTTAAAGTCGAAAATTTTTCGGCAAAAAATCATTTTTTTCGATTTTTTTCCGCTCGGGGGGCGCGCGATAAACCTTGAATTTTTTGAATCTTGCAAAATTTTAAACTCGAAAATTTTTCGGCAAAAAATCATTTTTTTCGATTTTTTCCGCTCGGGGGGCGCGCGAAAAACCTTGAATTTTTTGAATCTTGCAAAATTTTAAACTCGAAAATTTTTCGGCAAAAAATCATTTTTTTCGATTTTTTCCGCTCGGGGGGCGCGCGAAAAACCTTGAATTTTTTGAATCTTGCAAAATTTTAAAGTCGAAAATTTTTCGGCAAAAAATCATTTTTTTCGATTTTTTCCGCTCGGGGGGCGCGCGAAAAACCTTGAATTTTTTGAATCTTGCAAAATTTTAAAGTCGAAAATTTTTCGGCAAAAAATCATTTTTTTCGATTTTTTCCACTCGGGGGGCGCGCGAAAAACCTTGAATTTTTTGAATCTTGCAAAATTTTAAACTCGAAAATTTTTCGGCAAAAAATCATTTTTTTCGATTTTTTCCGCTCGGGGGGCGCGCGAAAAACCTTGAATTTTTTTAATCTTGCAAAATTTTAAACTCGAAAATTTTTCGGCAAAAAATCATTTTTTTCGATTTTTTCCGCTCGGGGGGCGCGCGAAAAACCTTGAATTTTTTGAATCTTGCAAAATTTTAAAGTCGAAAATTTTTCGGCAAAAAATCATTTTTTTTCGATTTTTTCCGCTCGGGGGGCGCGCGAAAAACCTTGAATTTTTTGAATCTTGCAAAATTTTAAACTCGAAAATTTTTCGGCAAAAAATCATTTTTTTCGATTTTTTCCGCTCGGGGGGCGCGCGAAAAACCTTGAATTTTTTGAATCTTGCAAAATTTTAAAGTCGAAAATTTTTCGGCAAAAAATCATTTTTTTCGATTTTTTCCGCTCGGGGGGCGCGCGAAAAACCTTGAATTTTTTGAATCTTGCAAAATTTTAAACTCGAAAATTTTTCGGCAAAAAATCATTTTTTTCGATTTTTTCCGCTCGGGGGGCGCGCGAAAAACCTTGAATTTTTTGAATCTTGCAAAATTTTAAACTCGAAAATTTTTCGGCAAAAAATCATTTTTTTCGATTTTTTCCGCTCGGAGGGCGCGCGAAAAACCTTGAATTTTTTGAATCTTGCAAAATTTTAAACTCGAAAATTTTTCGGCAAAAAATCATTTTTTTCGATTTTTTCCGCTCGGGGGGCGCGCGAAAAACCTTGAATTTTTTGAATCTTGCAAAATTTTAAACTCGAAAATTTTTCGGCAAAAAATCATTTTTTTCGATTTTTTCCGCTCGGGGGGCGCGCGAAAAACCTTGAATTTTTTGAATCTTGCAAAATTTTAAACTCGAAAATTTTTCGGCAAAAAATCATTTTTGTCGATTTTTTCCGCGCCCCCCGCGCGCGAAAAACCTTGAATTTTTTTAATCTTGCAAAATTTTAAAGTCGAAAATTTTTCGGCAAAAAATCATTTTTTTCGATTTTTTCCGCTCGGGGGGCGCGCGAAAAACCTTGAATTTTTTTAATCTTGCAAAATTTTAAAGTCGAAAATTTTTCGGCAAAAAATGATTTTTTTCGATTTTATCCGCTCGGGGGGCGCGCGAAAAACCTTGAATTTTTTGAATCTTGCAAAATTTTAAACTCGAAAATTTTTCGGCAAAAAATCATTTTTTTCGATTTTTTCCGCTCGGGGGGCGCGCGAAAAACCTTGAATTTTTTGAATCTTGCAAAATTTTAAACTCGAAAATTTTTCGGCAAAAAATCATTTTTTTCGATTTTTTCCGCTCGGAGGGCGCGCGAAAAACCTTGAATTTTTTGAATCTTGCAAAATTTTAAACTCGAAAATTTTTCGGCAAAAAATCATTTTTTTCGATTTTTTCCGCTCGGGGGGCGCGCGAAAAACCTTGAATTTTTTGAATCTTGCAAAATTTTAAACTCGAAAATTTTTCGGCAAAAAATCATTTTTTTCGATTTTTTCCGCGCCCCCCGCGCGCGAAAAACCTTGAATTTTTTGAATCTTGCAAAATTTTAAAGTCGAAAATTTTTCGGCAAAAAATCATTTTTTTCGATTTTTTCCGCTCGGGGGGCGCGCGAAAAACCTTGAATTTTTTTAATCTTGCAAAATTTTAAAGTCGAAATTTTTTCGGCAAAAAATGATTTTTTTCGATTTTATCCGCTCGGGGGGCGCGTGAAAAACCTTGAATTTTTTGAATCTTGCAAAATTTTAAACTCGAAAATTTTTCGGCAAAAAATCATTTTTTTCGATTTTTTCCGCTCGGGGGGCGCGCGAAAAACCTTGAATTTTTTGAATCTTGCAAAATTTTAAACTCGAAAATTTTTCGGCAAAAAATCATTTTTTTCGATTTTTCCGCTCGGGGGGCGCGCGAAAAACTTGAATTTTTTGAATCTTGCAAAATTTTAAAGTCGAAAATTTTTCGGCAAAAAATCATTTTTTTCGATTTTTTCCACTCGGGGGGCGCGCGAAAAACTTTGAATTTTTTGAATCTTGCAAAATTTTAAACTCGAAAATTTTTCGGCAAAAAATCATTTTTTTCGATTTTTTCCGCTCGGGGGGCGCGCGAAAAACCTTGAATTTTTTTAATCTTGCAAAATTTTAAAGTCGATAATTTTTCGGCAAAAAATCATTTTTTTCGATTTTTTCCGCTCGGGGGGCGCGCGAAAAACCTTGAATTTTTTGAATCTTGCAAAATTTTAAAGTCGAAAATTTTTCGGCAAAAAATCATTTTTTTTCGATTTTTTCCGCTCGGGGGGCGCGCGAAAAACCTTGAATTTTTTTAATCTTGCAAAATTTTAAACTCGAAAATTTTTCGGCAAAAAATCATTTTTTTCGATTTTTTCCGCTCGGGGGGCGCGCGAAAAACCTTGAATTTTTTGAATCTTGCAAAATTTTAAAGTCGAAAATTTTTCGGCAAAAAATAATTTTTTTCGATTTTTTCCGCTCGGGGGGCGCGCGAAAAACCTTGAATTTTTTGAATCTTGCAAAATTTTAAACTCGAAAATTTTTCGGCAAAAAATCATTTTTTTCGATTTTTTCCGCTCGGGGGGCGCGCGAAAAACCTTGAATTTTTTGAATCTTGCAAAATTTTAAACTCGAAAATTTTTCGGCAAAAAATCATTTTTTTCGATTTTTTCCGCTCGGAGGGCGCGCGAAAAACCTTGAATTTTTTGAATCTTGCAAAATTTTAAACTCGAAAATTTTTCGGCAAAAAATCATTTTTTTCGATTTTTTCCGCTCGGGGGGCGCGCGAAAAACCTTGAATTTTTTGAATCTTGCAAAATTTTAAACTCGAAAATTTTTCGGCAAAAAATCATTTTTTTCGATTTTTTCCGCTCGGGGGGCGCGCGAAAAACCTTGAATTTTTTGAATCTTGCAAAATTTTAAACTCGAAAATTTTTCGGCAAAAAATCATTTTTTTCGATTTTTTCCGCGCCCCCCGCGCGCGAAAAACCTTGAATTTTTTGAATCTTGCAAAATTTTAAAGTCGAAAATTTTTCGGCAAAAAATCATTTTTTTCGATTTTTTCCGCTCGGGGGGCGCGCGAAAAACCTTGAATTTTTTTAATCTTGCAAAATTTTAAAGTCGAAAATTTTTCGGCAAAAAATGATTTTTTTCGATTTTATCCGCTCGGGGGGCGCGCGAAAAACCTTGAATTTTTTGATTCTTGCAAAATTTTAAACTCGAAAATTTTTCGGCAAAAAATCATTTTTTTCGATTTTTTCCGCTCGGGGGGCGCGCGAAAAACCTTGAATTTTTTGAATCTTGCAAAATTTTAAACTCGAAAATTTTTCGGCAAAAAATCATTTTTTTCGATTTTTTCCGCTCGGAGGGCGCGCGAAAAACCTTGAATTTTTTGAATCTTGCAAAATTTTAAACTCGAAAATTTTTCGGCAAAAAATCATTTTTTTCGATTTTTTCCGCTCGGGGGGCGCGCGAAAAACCTTGAATTTTTTGAATCTTGCAAAATTTTAAACTCGAAAATTTTTCGGCAAAAAATCATTTTTTTCGATTTTTTCCGCTCGGGGGGCGCGCGAAAAACTTGAATTTTTTGAATCTTGCAAAATTTTAAACTCGAAAATTTTTCGGCAAAAAATCATTTTTTTCGATTTTTTCCGCTCGGGGGCCGCGCGAAAAACCTTGAATTTTTTGAATCTTGCAAAATTTTAAAGTCGAAAATTTTTCGGCAAAAAATCATTTTTTTCGATTTTTTCCGCTCGGGGGGCGCGCGAAAAACCTTGAATTTTTTGAATCTTGCAAAATTTTAAAGTCGAAAATTTTTCGGCAAAAAATCATTTTTTTCGATTTTTTCCGCTCGGGGGGCGCGCGAAAAACCTTGAATTTTTTGAATCTTGCAAAATTTTAAACTCGAAAATTTGTCGGCAAAAAATCATTTTTTTCGATTTTTTCCGCTCGGGGGGCGCGCGAAAAACCTTGAATTTTTTGAATCTTGCAAAATTTTAAAGTCGAAAATTTTTCGGCAAAAAATCATTTTTTTTCGATTTTTTCCGCTCGGGGGGCGCGCGAAAAACCTTGAATTTTTTGAATCTTGCAAAATTTTAAACTTGAAAATTTTTCGGCAAAAAATCATTTTTTTCGATTTTTTCCGCTCGGGGGGCGCGCGAAAAACCTTGAATTTTTTTAATCTTGCAAAATTTTAAACTCGAAAATTTTTCGGCAAAAAATCATTTTTTTCGATTTTTTCCGCTCGGGGGGCGCGCGAAAAACCTTGAATTTTTTGAATCTTGCAAAATTTTAAACTCGAAAATTTTTCGGCAAAAAATCATTTTTTTTCGATTTTTTCCGCTCGGAGGGCGCGCGAAAAACCTTGAATTTTTTGAATCTTGCAAAATTTTAAAGTCGAAAATTTTTCGGCAAAAAATCATTTTTTTCGATTTTTTCCGCTCGGGGGGCGCGCGAAAAACCTTGAATTTTTTGAATCTTGCAAAATTTTAAACTCGAAAATTTTTCGGCAAAAAATCATTTTTTTCGATTTTTTCCGCTCGGGGGGCGCGCGAAAAACCTTGAATTTTTTGAATCTTGCAAAATTTTAAACTCGAAAATTTTTCGGCAAAAAATCATTTTTTTCGATTTTTTCCGCGCCCCCCGCGCGCGAAAAACCTTGAATTTTTTGAATCTTGCAAAATTTTAAAGTCGAAAATTTTTCGGCAAAAAATCATTTTTTTCGATTTTTTCCGCTCGGGGGGCAGGCGAAAAACCTTGATTTTTTTTAATCTTGCAAAATTTTAAAGTCGAAAATTTTTCGGCAAAAAATCATTTTTTTCGATTTTTTCCGCTCGGGGGGCGCGCGAAAAACCTTGAATTTTTTGAATCTTGCAAAATTTTAAACTCGAAAATTTTTCGGCAAAAAATCATTTTTTTCGATTTTTTCCGCTCGGGGGGCGCGCGAAAAACCTTGAATTTTTTGAATCTTGCAAAATTTTAAACTCGAAAATTTTTCGGCAAAAAATCATTTTTTTCGATTTTTTCCGCTCGGAGGGCGCGCGAAAAACCTTGAATTTTTTGAATCTTGCAAAATTTTAAAGTCGAAAATTTTTCGGCAAAAAATCATTTTTTTCGATTTTTTCCGCTCGGGGGGCGCGCGAAAAACCTTGAATTTTTGAATCTTGCAAAATTTTAAACTCGAAAATTTTTCGGCAAAAAATCATTTTTTTCGATTTTTTCCGCGCCCCCCGCGCGCGAAAAACCTTGAATTTTTTGAATCTTGCAAAATTTTAAAGTCGAAAATTTTTCGGCAAAAAATCATTTTTTTCGATTTTTTCCGCTCGGGGGGCGCGCGAAAAACCTTGAATTTTTTGAATCTTGCAAAATTTTAAAGTCGAAAATTTTTCGGCAAAAAATCATTTTTTTCGATTTTTTCCGCTCGGGGGGCGCGCGAAAAACCTTGAATTTTTTGAATCTTGCAAAATTTTAAACTTGAAAATTTTTCGGCAAAAAATGATTTTTTTCGATTTTTTCCGCTCGGGGGGCGCGCGAAAAACCTTGAATTTTGTGAATCTTGCAAAATTTTAAAGTCGAAAATTTTTCGGCAAAAAATAATTTTTTTCGATTTTTTCCGCTCGGGGGGCGCGCGAAAAACCTTGAATTTTTTGAATCTTGCAAAATTTTAAACTCGAAAATTTTTCGGCAAAAAATCATTTTTTTCGATTTTTTCCGCTCGGGGGGCGCGCGAAAAACCTTGAATTTTTTGAATCTTGCAAAATTTTAAACTCGAAAATTTTTCGGCAAAAAATCATTTTTTTCGATTTTTTCCGCTCGGGGGGCGCGCGAAAAACCTTGAATTTTTTGAATCTTGCAAAATTTTAAACTCGAAAATTTTTCGGCAAAAAATCATTTTTTTCGATTTTTTCCGCTCGGGGGCGCGCGAAAAACCTTGAATTTTTTGAATCTTGCAAAATTTTAAACTCGAAAATTTTTCGGCAAAAAATCATTTTTTTCGATTTTTTCCGCTCGGGGGGCGCGCGAAAAACCTTGAATTTTTTGAATCTTGCAAAATTTTAAACTCGAAAATTTTTCGGCAAAAAATCATTTTTTTCGATTTTTTCCGCTCGGGGGGCGCGCGAAAAACCTTAAATTTTTTGAATCTTGCAAAATTTTAAAGTCGAAAATTTTTCGGCAAAAAATCATTTTTTTCGATTTTTTTCCGCTCGGGGGGCGCGCGAAAAACCTTGAATTTTTTGAATCTTGCAAAATTTTAAACTCGAAAATTTTTCGGCAAAAAATCATTTTTTTCGATTTTTTCCGCTCGGGGGGCGCGCGAAAAACCTTGAATTTTTTGAATCTTGCAAAATTTTAAACTCGAAAATTTTTCGGCAAAAAATCATTTTTTTCGATTTTTTCCGCTCGGGGGGCGCGCGAAAAACCTTGAATTTTTTGAATCTTGCAAAATTTTAAAGTCGAAAATTTTTCGGCAAAAAATCATTTTTTTCGATTTTTTCCGCTCGGGGGGCGCGCGAAAAACCTTGAATTTTTTGAATCTTGCAAAATTTTAAAGTCGAAAATTTTTCGGCAAAAAATCATTTTTTTCGATTTTTTCCACTCGGGGGGCGCGCGAAAAACCTTGAATTTTTTGAATCTTGCAAAATTTTAAACTCGAAAATTTTTCGGCAAAAAATCATTTTTTTCGATTTTTTCCGCTCGGGGGGCGCGCGAAAAACCTTGAATTTTTTTAATCTTGCAAAATTTTAAAGTCGAAAATTTTTCGGCAAAAAATCATTTTTTTCGATTTTTTCCGCTCGGGGGCGCGCGAAAAACCTTGAATTTTTTGAATCTTGCAAAATTTTAAAGTCGAAAATTTTTCGGCAAAAAATCATTTTTTTTCGATTTTTTCCGCTCGGGGGGCGCGCGAAAAACCTTGAATTTTTTGAATCTTGCAAAATTTTAAACTCGAAAATTTTTCGGCAAAAAATCATTTTTTTCGATTTTTTCCGCTCGGGGGGCGCGCGAAAAACCTTGAATTTTTTGAATCTTGCAAAATTTTAAAGTCGAAAATTTTTCGGCAAAAAATCATTTTTTTCGATTTTTTCCGCTCGGGGGGCGCGCGAAAAACCTTGAATTTTTTTAATCTTGCAAAATTTTAAACTCGAAAATTTTTCGGCAAAAAATCATTTTTTTCGATTTTTTCCGCTCGGGGGGCGCGCGAAAAACCTTGAATTTTTTGAATCTTGCAAAATTTTAAACTCGAAAATTTTTCGGCAAAAAATCATTTTTTTCGATTTTTTCCGCGCCCCCCGCGCGCGAAAAACCTTGAATTTTTTGAATCTTGCAAAATTTTAAACTCGAAAATTTTTCGGCAAAAAATCATTTTTTTCGATTTTTTCCGCTCGGAGGGCGCGCGAAAAACCTTGAATTTTTTGAATCTTGCAAAATTTTAAAGTCGAAAATTTTTCGGCAAAAAATCATTTTTTTCGATTTTTTCCGCTCGGGGGGCGCGCGAAAAACCTTGAATTTTTGAATCTTGCAAAATTTTAAACTCGAAAATTTTTCGGCAAAAAATCATTTTTTTCGATTTTTTCCGCGCCCCCCGCGCGCGAAAAACCTTGAATTTTTTGAATCTTGCAAAATTTTAAAGTCGAAAATTTTTCGGCAAAAAATCATTTTTTTCGATTTTTTCCGCTCGGGGGGCGCGCGAAAAACCTTGAATTTTTTGAATCTTGCAAAATTTTAAAGTCGAAAATTTTTCGGCAAAAAATCATTTTTTTCGATTTTTTCCGCTCGGGGGGCGCGCGAAAAACCTTGAATTTTTTGAATCTTGCAAAATTTTAAACTTGAAAATTTTTCGGCAAAAAATGATTTTTTTCGATTTTTTCCGCTCGGGGGGCGCGCGAAAAACCTTGAATTTTGTGAATCTTGCAAAATTTTAAAGTCGAAAATTTTTCGGCAAAAAATCATTTTTTTCGATTTTTTCCGCTCGGGGGGCGCGCGAAAAACCTTGAATTTTTTGAATCTTGCAAAATTTTAAACTCGAAAATTTTTCGGCAAAAAATCATTTTTTTCGATTTTTTCCGCTCGGGGGGCGCGCGAAAAACCTTGAATTTTTTGAATCTTGCAAAATTTTAAACTCGAAAATTTTTCGGCAAAAAATCATTTTTTTCGATTTTTTCCGCTCGGGGGGCGCGCGAAAAACCTTGAATTTTTTGAATCTTGCAAAAGTTTAAACTCGAAAATTTTTCGGCAAAAAATCATTTTTTTCGATTTTTTCCGCTCGGGGGCGCGCGAAAAACCTTGAATTTTTTGAATCTTGCAAAATTTTAAAGTCGAAAATTTTTCGGCAAAAAATCATTTTTTTCGATTTTTTCCGCTCGGGGGGCGCGCGAAAAACCTTGAATTTTTTGAATCTTGCAAAATTTTAAACTCGAAAATTTTTCGGCAAAAAATCATTTTTTTCGATTTTTTCCGCTCGGGGGGCGCGCGAAAAACCTTGAATTTTTTGAATCTTGCAAAATTTTAAACTCGAAAATTTTTCGGCAAAAAATCATTTTTTTCGATTTTTTCCGCTCGGAGGGCGCGCGAAAAACCTTGAATTTTTTGAATCTTGCAAAATTTTAAAGTCGAAAATTTTTCGGCAAAAAATCATTTTTTTCGATTTTTTCCGCTCGGGGGGCGCGCGAAAAACCTTGAATTTTTTGAATCTTGCAAAATTTTAAACTCGAAAATTTTTCGGCAAAAAAACATTTTTTTCGATTTTTTCCGCTCGGGGGGCGCGCGAAAAACCTTGAATTTTTTGAATCTTGCAAAATTTTAAACTCGAAAATTTTTCGGCAAAAAATCATATTTTTCGATTTTTTCCGCGCCCCCCGCGCGCGAAAAACCTTGAATTTTTTGAATCTTGCAAAATTTTAAAGTCGAAAATTTTTCGGCAAAAAATCATTTTTTTCGATTTTTTCCGCTCGGGGGGCGCGCGAAAAACCTTGAATTTTTTGAATCTTGCAAAATTTTAAAGTCGAAAATTTTTCGGCAAAAAATGATTTTTTTCGATTTTATCCGCTCGGGGGGCGCGCGAAAAACCTTGAATTTTTTGATTCTTGCAAAATTTTAAACTCGAAAATTTTTCGGCAAAAAATCATTTTTTTCGATTTTTTCCGCTCGGGGGGCGCGCGAAAAACCTTGAATTTTTTGAATCTTGCAAAATTTTAAACTCGAAAATTTTTCGGCAAAAAATCATTTTTTTCGATTTTTTCCGCTCGGAGGGCGCGCGAAAAACCTTGAATTTTTTGAATCTTGCAAAATTTTAAACTCGAAAATTTTTCGGCAAAAAATCATTTTTTTCGATTTTTTCCGCTCGGGGGGCGCGCGAAAAACCTTGAATTTTTTGAATCTTGCAAAATTTTAAACTCGAAAATTTTTCGGCAAAAAATCATTTTTTTCGATTTTTTCCGCTCGGGGGGCGCGCGAAAAACTTGAATTTTTTGAATCTTGCAAAATTTTAAACTCGAAAATTTTTCGGCAAAAAATCATTTTTTTCGATTTTTTCCGCTCGGGGGCCGCGCGAAAAACCTTGAATTTTTTGAATCTTGCAAAATTTTAAAGTCGAAAATTTTTCGGCAAAAAATCATTTTTTTCGATTTTTTCCGCTCGGGGGGCGCGCGAAAAACCTTGAATTTTTTGAATCTTGCAAAATTTTAAAGTCGAAAATTTTTCGGCAAAAAATCATTTTTTTCGATTTTTTCCGCTCGGGGGGCGCGCGAAAAACCTTGAATTTTTTGAATCTTGCAAAATTTTAAACTCGAAAATTTGTCGGCAAAAAATCATTTTTTTCGATTTTTTCCGCTCGGGGGGCGCGCGAAAAACCTTGAATTTTTTGAATCTTGCAAAATTTTAAAGTCGAAAATTTTTCGGCAAAAAATCATTTTTTTCGATTTTTTCCGCTCGGGGGGCGCGCGAAAAACCTTGAATTTTTTGAATCTTGCAAAATTTTAAACTTGAAAATTTTTCGGCAAAAAATCATTTTTTTCGATTTTTTCCGCTCGGGGGGCGCGCGAAAAACCTTGAATTTTTTTAATCTTGCAAAATTTTAAACTCGAAAATTTTTCGGCAAAAAATCATTTTTTTCGATTTTTTCCGCTCGGGGGGCGCGCGAAAAACCTTGAATTTTTTGAATCTTGCAAAATTTTAAACTCGAAAATTTTTCGGCAAAAAATCATTTTTTTTCGATTTTTTCCGCTCGGAGGGCGCGCGAAAAACCTTGAATTTTTTGAATCTTGCAAAATTTTAAAGTCGAAAATTTTTCGGCAAAAAATCATTTTTTTCGATTTTTTCCGCTCGGGGGGCGCGCGAAAAACCTTGAATTTTTTGAATCTTGCAAAATTTTAAACTCGAAAATTTTTCGGCAAAAAATCATTTTTTTCGATTTTTTCCGCTCGGGGGGCGCGCGAAAAACCTTGAATTTTTTGAATCTTGCAAAATTTTAAACTCGAAAATTTTTCGGCAAAAAATCATTTTTTTCGATTTTTTCCGCGCCCCCCGCGCGCGAAAAACCTTGAATTTTTTGAATCTTGCAAAATTTTAAAGTCGAAAATTTTTCGGCAAAAAATCATTTTTTTCGATTTTTTCCGCTCGGGGGGCGCGCGAAAAACCTTGAATTTTTTTAATCTTGCAAAATTTTAAAGTCGAAAATTTTTCGGCAAAAAATCTTTTTTTTCGATTTTTTCCGCTCGGGGGGCGCGCGAAAAACCTTGAATTTTTTGAATCTTGCAAAATTTTAAACTCGAAAATTTTTCGGCAAAAAATCATTTTTTTCGATTTTTTCCGCTCGGGGGGCGCGCGAAAAACCTTGAATTTTTTGAATCTTGCAAAATTTTAAACTCGAAAATTTTTCGGCAAAAAATCATTTTTTTCGATTTTTTCCGCTCGGAGGGCGCGCGAAAAACCTTGAATTTTTTGAATCTTGCAAAATTTTAAAGTCGAAAATTTTTCGGCAAAAAATCATTTTTTTCGATTTTTTCCGCTCGGGGGGCGCGCGAAAAACCTTGAATTTTTGAATCTTGCAAAATTTTAAACTCGAAAATTTTTCGGCAAAAAATCATTTTTTTCGATTTTTTCCGCGCCCCCCACGCGCGAAAAACCTTGAATTTTTTGAATCTTGCAAAATTTTAAAGTCGAAAATTTTTCGGCAAAAAATCATTTTTTTCGATTTTTTCCGCTCGGGGGGCGCGCGAAAAACCTTGAATTTTTTGAATCTTGCAAAATTTTAAAGTCGAAAATTTTTCGGCAAAAAATCATTTTTTTCGATTTTTTCCGCTCGGGGGGCGCGCGAAAAACCTTGAATTTTTTGAATCTTGCAAAATTTTAAACTTGAAAATTTTTCGGCAAAAAATGATTTTTTTCGATTTTTTCCGCTCGGGGGGCGCGCGAAAAACCTTGAATTTTGTGAATCTTGCAAAATTTTAAAGTCGAAAATTTTTCGGCAAAAAATCATTTTTTTCAATTTTTTCCGCTCGGGGGGCGCGCGAAAAACCTTGAATTTTTTGAATCTTGCAGAGTTTTAAACTCGAAAATTTTTCGGCAAAAAATCATTTTTTTTCGATTTTTTCCGCTCGGAGGGCGCGCGAAAAACCTTGAATTTTTTGAATCTTGCAAAATTTTAAAGTCGAAAATTTTTCGGCAAAAAATCATTTTTTTCGATTTTTTCCGCTCGGGGGGCGCGCGAAAAACCTTGAATTTTTTGAATCTTGCAAAATTTTAAACTCGAAAATTTTTCGGCAAAAAATCATTTTTTTCGATTTTTTCCGCTCGGGGGGCGCGCGAAAAACCTTGAATTTTTTGAATCTTGCAAAATTTTAAACTCGAAAATTTTTCGGCAAAAAATCATTTTTTTCGATTTTTTCCGCTCGGGGGGCGCGCGAAAAACCTTGAATTTTTTGAATCTTGCAAAATTTTAAACTCGAAAATTTTTCGGCAAAAAATCATTTTTTTCGATTTTTTCCGCTCGGGGGGCGCGCTAAAAACCTTGAATTTTTTGAATCTTGCAAAATTTTAAAGTCGAAAATTTTTCGGCAAAAAATCATTTTTTTCGATTTTTTCCGCTCGGGGGGCGCGCGAAAAACCTTGAATTTTTTGAATCTTGCAAAATTTTAAAGTCGAAAATTTTTCGGCAAAAGATCATTTTTTTCGATTTTTTCCGCTCGGGGGGCGCGCGAAAAACCTTGAATTTTTTGAATCTTGCAAAATTTTAAACTCGAAAATTTTTCGGCAAAAAATCATTTTTTTCGATTTTTTCCGCTCGGGGGGCGCGCGAAAAACCTTGAATTTTTTGAATCTTGCAAAATTTTAAACTCGAAAATTTTTCGGCAAAAAAACATTTTTTTCGATTTTTTTCCGCTCGGAGGGCGCGCGAAAAACCTTGAATTTTTTGAATCTTGCAAAATTTTAAACTCGAAAATTTTTCGGCAAAAAATCATTTTTTTCGATTTTTTCCGCTCGGGGGGCGCGCGAAAAACCTTGAATTTTTTGAATCTTGCAAAATTTTAAAGTCGAAAATTTTTCGGCAAAAAATCATTTTTTTCGATTTTTTCCGCTCGGGGGGCGCGCGAAAAACCTTGAATTTTTTGAATCTTGCAAAATTTTAAAGTCGAAAATTTTTCGGCAAAAAATCATTTTTTTCGATTTTTTCCGCTCGGGGGGCGCGCGAAAAACCTTGAATTTTTTGAATCTTGCAAAATTTTAAAGTCGAAAATTTTTCGGCAAAAAATCATTTTTTTCGATTTTTTCCGCTCGGGGGGCGCGCGAAAAACCTTGAATTTTTTGAATCTTGCAAAATTTTAAACTCGAAAATTTTTCGGCAAAAAATCACTTTTTTCGATTTTTTCCGCTCGGGGGGCGCGCAAAAAACCTTGAATTTTTTGAATCTTGCAAAATTTTAAAGTCGAAAATTTTTCGGCAAAAAATCATTTTTTTCGATTTTTTCCGCTCGGGGGGCGCGCGAAAAACCTTGAATTTTTTGAATCTTGCAAAATTTTAAACTCGAAAATTTTTCGGCAAAAAATCATTTTTTTCGATTTTTTCCGCTCGGGGGGCGCGCGAAAAACCTTGAATTTTTTTAATCTTGCAAAATTTTAAAGTCGAAAATTTTTCGGCAAAAAATCATTTTTTTCGATTTTTTCCGCTCGGGGGGCGCGCTAAAAACCTTGAATTTTTTGAATCTTGCAAAATTTTAAAGTCGAAAATTTTTCGGCAAAAAATCATTTTTTTCGATTTTTTCCGCTCGGGGGGCGCGCAAAAAACCTTGAATTTTTTGAATCTTGCAAAATTTTAAAGTCGAAAATTTTTCGGCAAAAAATCATTTTTTTCGATTTTTTCCGCTCGGGGGGCGCGCGAAAAACCTTGAATTTTTTGAATCTTGCAAAATTTTAAACTCGAAAATTTTTCGGCAAAAAATCATTTTTTTCGATTTTTTCCGCTCGGGGGGCGCGCGAAAAACCTTGAATTTTTTGAATCTTGCAAAATTTTTAACTCGAAAATTTTTCGGCAAAAAATCATTTTTTTCGATTTTTTCCGCTCGGGGGGCGCGCGAAAAACCTTGAATTTTTTGAATCTTGCAAAATTTTAAAGTCGAAAATTTTTCGGCAAAAAATCATTTTTTTCGATTTTTTCCGCTCGGAGGGCGCGCGAAAAACCTTGAATTTTTTGAATATTGCAAAATTTTAAACTCGAAAATTTTTCGGCAAAAAATCATTTTTTTCGATTTTTTCCGCTCGGGGGGCGCGCGAAAAACCTTGAATTTTTTGAATCTTGCAAAATTTTAAAGTCGAAAATTTTTCGGCAAAAAATCATTTTTTTCGATTTTTTCCGCTCGGGGGCCGCGCGAAAAACCTTGAATTTTTTGAATCTTGCAAAATTTTAAAGTCGAAAATTTTTCGCCAAAAAATCATTTTTTTCGATTTTTTCCGCTCGGGGGGCGCGCGAAAAACCTTAAATTTTTTGAATCTTGCAAAATTTTAAAGTCGAAAATTTTTCGGCAAAAAATCATTTTTTTCAATTTTTTCCGCTCGGGGGGCGCGCGAAAAACCTTGAATTTTTTGAATCTTGCAAAATTTTAAACTCGAAAATTTTTCGGCAAAAAATCATTTTTTTCGATTTTTTCCGCTCGGGGGGCGCGCGAAAAACCTTGAATTTTTTGAATCTTGCAAAATTTTAAAGTCGAAAATTTTTCGGCAAAAAATCATTTTTTTCGAATTTTTCCGCTCGGGGGGCGCGCGAAAAACCTTGAATTTTTTGAATCTTGCAAAATTTTAAAGTCGAAAATTTTTCGGCAAAAAATCATTTTTTTCGATTTTTTCCACTCGGGGGGCGCGCGAAAAACCTTGAATTTTTTGAATCTTGCAAAATTTTAAACTCGAAAATTTTTCGGCAAAAAATCATTTTTTTCGATTTTTTCCGCTCGGGGGGCGCGCGAAAAACCTTGAATTTTTTTAATCTTGCAAAATTTTAAAGTCGAAAATTTTTCGGCAAAAAATCATTTTTTTCGATTTTTTCCGCTCGGGGGGCGCGCGAAAAACCTTGAATTTTTTGAATCTTGCAAAATTTTAAAGTCGAAAATTTTTCGGCAAAAAATCATTTTTTTTCGATTTTTTCCGCTCGGGGGGGCGCGCGAAAAACCTTGAATTTTTTGAATCTTGCAAAATTTTAAACTCGAAAATTTTTCGGCAAAAAATCATTTTTTTCGATTTTTTCCGCTCGGGGGGCGCGCGAAAAACCTTGAATTTTTTGAATCTTGCAAAATTTTAAAGTCGAAAATTTTTCGGCAAAAAATCATTTTTTTCGATTTTTTCCGCTCGGGGGGCGCGCGAAAAACCTTGAATTTTTTGAATCTTGCAAAATTTTAAAGTCGAAAATTTTTCGGCAAAAAATCATTTTTTTCGATTTTTTCCGCTCGGGGGGCGCGCGAAAAACCTTGAATTTTTTGAATCTTGCAAAATTTTAAACTCGAAAATTTTTCGGCAAAAAATCATTTTTTTCGATTTTTTCCGCTCGGGGGGCGCGCGAAAAACCTTGAATTTTTTGAATCTTGCAAAATTTTAAACTCGAAAATTTTTCGGCAAAAAATCATTTTTTTCGATTTTTTCCGCTCGGAGGGCGCGCGAAAAACCTTGAATTTTTTGAATCTTGCAAAATTTTAAACTTGAAAATTTTTCGGCAAAAAATCATTTTTTTCGATTTTTTCCGCTCGGGGGGCGCGCGAAAAACCTTGAATTTTTTGAATCTTGCAAAATTTTAAACTCGAAAATTTTTCGGCAAAAAATCATTTTTTTCGATTTTTTCCACTCGGGGGGCGCGCGAAAAACCTTGAATTTTTTGAATCTTGCAAAATTTTAAAGTCGAAAATTTTTCGGCAAAAAATCATTTTTTTCGATTTTTTCCGCTCGGGGGGCGCGCGAAAAACCTTGAATTTTTTTAATCTTGCAAAATTTTAAAGTCGAAAATTTTTCGGCAAAAAATCATTTTTTTCGATTTTTTCCGCTCGGGGGGCGCGCGAAAAACCTTGAATTTTTTGAATCTTGCAAAATTTTAAAGTCGAAAATTTTTCGGCAAAAAATCATTTTTTTTCGATTTTTTCCGCTCGGGGGGCGCGCGAAAAACCTTGAATTTTTTTAATCTTGCAAAATTTTAAACTCGAAAATTTTTCGGCAAAAAATCATTTTTTTCGATTTTTTCCGCTCGGGGGGCGCGCGAAAAACCTTGAATTTTTTGAATCTTGCAAAATTTTAAAGTCGAAAATTTTTCGGCAAAAAATCATTTTTTTCGATTTTTTCCGCTCGGGGGGCGCGCGAAAAACCTTGAATTTTTTGAATCTTGCAAAATTTTAAACTCGAAAATTTTTCGGCAAAAAATCATTTTTTTCGATTTTTTCCGCTCGGGGGGCGCGCGAAAAACCTTGAATTTTTTGAATCTTGCAAAATTTTAAACTCGAAAATTTTTCGGCAAAAAATCATTTTTTTCGATTTTTTCCGCTCGGAGGGCGCGCGAAAAACCTTGAATTTTTTGAATCTTGCAAAATTTTAAAGTCGAAAATTTTTCGGCAAAAAATCATTTTTTTCGATTTTTTCCGCTCGGGGGGCGCGCGAAAAACCTTGAATTTTTTGAATCTTGCAAAATTTTAAACTCGAAAATTTTTCGGCAAAAAAACATTTTTTTCGATTTTTTCCGCTCGGGGGGCGCGCGAAAAACCTTGAATTTTTTGAATCTTGCAAAATTTTAAAGTCGAAAATTTTTCGGCAAAAAATCATTTTTTTCGATTTTTTCCGCGCCCCCCGCGCGCGAAAAACCTTGAATTTTTTGAATCTTGCAAAATTTTAAAGTCGAAAATTTTTCGGCAAAAAATCATTTTTTTCGATTTTTTCCGCTCGGGGGGCGCGCGAAAAACCTTGAATTTTTTGAATCTTGCAAAATTTTAAAGTCGAAAATTTTTCGGCAAAAAATCATTTTTTTCGATTTTATCCGCTCGGGGGGCGCGCGAAAAACCTTGAATTTTTTGATTCTTGCAAAATTTTAAACTCGAAAATTTTTCGGCAAAAAATCATTTTTTTCGATTTTTTCCGCTCGGGGGGCGCGCGAAAAACCTTGAATTTTTTGAATCTTGCAAAATTTTAAACTCGAAAATTTTTCGGCAAAAAATCATTTTTTTCGATTTTTTCCGCTCGGAGGGCGCGCGAAAAACCTTGAATTTTTTGAATCTTGCAAAATTTTAAACTCGAAAATTTTTCGGCAAAAAATCATTTTTTTCGATTTTTTCCGCTCGGGGGGCGCGCGAAAAACCTTGAATTTTTTGAATCTTGCAAAATTTTAAACTCGAAAATTTTTCGGCAAAAAATCATTTTTTTCGATTTTTTCCGCTCGGGGGGCGCGCGAAAAACTTGAATTTTTTGAATCTTGCAAAATTTTAAACTCGAAAATTTTTCGGCAAAAAATCATTTTTTTCGATTTTTTCCGCTCGGGGGCCGCGCGAAAAACCTTGAATTTTTTGAATCTTGCAAAATTTTAAAGTCGAAAATTTTTCGGCAAAAAATCATTTTTTTCGATTTTTTCCGCTCGGGGGGCGCGCGAAAAACCTTGAATTTTTTGAATCTTGCAAAATTTTAAAGTCGAAAATTTTTCGGCAAAAAATCATTTTTTTCGATTTTTTCCGCTCGGGGGGCGCGCGAAAAACCTTGAATTTTTTGAATCTTGCAAAATTTTAAACTCGAAAATTTGTCGGCAAAAAATCATTTTTTTCGATTTTTTCCGCTCGGGGGGCGCGCGAAAAACCTTGAATTTTTTGAATCTTGCAAAATTTTAAAGTCGAAAATTTTTCGGCAAAAAATCATTTTTTTCGATTTTTTCCGCTCGGGGGGCGCGCGAAAAACCTTGAATTTTTTGAATCTTGCAAAATTTTAAACTTGAAAATTTTTCGGCAAAAAATCATTTTTTTCGATTTTTTCCGCTCGGGGGGCGCGCGAAAAACCTTGAATTTTTTTAATCTTGCAAAATTTTAAACTCGAAAATTTTTCGGCAAAAAATACTTTTTTTTCGATTTTTTCCGCTCGGGGGGCGCGCGAAAAACCTTGAATTTTTTGAATCTTGCAAAATTTTAAACTCGAAAATTTTTCGGCAAAAAATCATTTTTTTTCGATTTTTTCCGCTCGGAGGGCGCGCGAAAAACCTTGAATTTTTTGAATCTTGCAAAATTTTAAAGTCGAAAATTTTTCGGCAAAAAATCATTTTTTTCGATTTTTTCCGCTCGGGGGGCGCGCGAAAAACCTTGAATTTTTTGAATCTTGCAAAATTTTAAATTCGAAAATTTTTCGGCAAAAAATCATTTTTTTCGATTTTTTCCGCTCGGGGGGCGCGCGATAAACCTTGAATTTTTTGAATCTTGCAAAATTTTAAACTCGAAAATTTTTCGGCAAAAAATCATTTTTTTCGATTTTTTCCGCGCCCCCCGCGCGCGAAAAACCTTGAATTTTTTGAATCTTGCAAAATTTTAAAGTCGAAAATTTTTCGGCAAAAAATCATTTTTTTCGATTTTTTCCGCTCGGGGGGCGCGCGAAAAACCTTGAATTTTTTTAATCTTGCAAAATTTTAAAGTCGAAAATTTTTCGGCAAAAAATCTTTTTTTTCGATTTTTTCCGCTCGGGGGGCGCGCGAAAAACCTTGAATTTTTTGAATCTTGCAAAATTTTAAACTCGAAAATTTTTCGGCAAAAAATCATTTTTTTCGATTTTTTCCGCTCGGGGGGCGCGCGAAAAACCTTGAATTTTTTGAATCTTGCAAAATTTTAAACTCGAAAATTTTTCGGCAAAAAATCATTTTTTTCGATTTTTTCCGCTCGGAGGGCGCGCGAAAAACCTTGAATTTTTTGAATCTTGCAAAATTTTAAAGTCGAAAATTTTTCGGCAAAAAATCATTTTTTTCGATTTTTTCCGCTCGGGGGGCGCGCGAAAAACCTTGAATTTTTGAATCTTGCAAAATTTTAAACTCGAAAATTTTTCGGCAAAAAATCATTTTTTTCGATTTTTTCCGCGCCCCCCGCGCGCGAAAAACCTTGAATTTTTTGAATCTTGCAAAATTTTAAAGTCGAAAATTTTTCGGCAAAAAATCATTTTTTTCGATTTTTTCCGCTCGGGGGGCGCGCGAAAAACCTTGAATTTTTTGAATCTTGCAAAATTTTAAAGTCGAAAATTTTTCGGCAAAAAATCATTTTTTTCGATTTTTTCCGCTCGGGGGGCGCGCGAAAAACCTTGAATTTTTTGAATCTTGCAAAATTTTAAACTTGAAAATTTTTCGGCAAAAAATGATTTTTTTCGATTTTTTCCGCTCGGGGGGCGCGCGAAAAACCTTGAATTTTGTGAATCTTGCAAAATTTTAAAGTCGAAAATTTTTCGGCAAAAAATCATTTTTTTCGATTTTTTCCGCTCGGGGGGCGCGCGAAAAACCTTGAATTTTTTGAATCTTGCAGAATTTTAAACTCGAAAATTTTTCGGCAAAAAATCATTTTTTTTCGATTTTTTCCGCTCGGAGGGCGCGCGAAAAACCTTGAATTTTTTGAATCTTGCAAAATTTTAAAGTCGAAAATTTTTCGGCAAAAAATCATTTTTTTCGATTTTTTCCGCTCGGGGGGCGCGCGAAAAACCTTGAATTTTTTGAATCTTGCAAAATTTTAAACTCGAAAATTTTTCGGCAAAAAATCATTTTTTTCGATTTTTTCCGCTCGGGGGGCGCGCGAAAAACCTTGAATTTTTTGAATCTTGCAAAATTTTAAACTCGAAAATCATTTTTTTCGATTTTTTCCGCTCGGGGGGCGCGCGAAAAACCTTGAATTTTTTGAATCTTGCAAAATTTTAAACTCGAAAATTTTTCGGCAAAAAATCATTTTTTTCGATTTTTTCCGCTCGGGGGGCGCGCGAAAAACCTTGAATTTTTTGAATCTTGCAAAATTTTAAAGTCGAAAATTTTTCGGCAAAAAATCATTTTGTTCGATTTTTTCCGCTCGGGGGGCGCGCGAAAAACCTTGAATTTTTTGAATCTTGCAAAATTTTAAAGTCGAAAATTTTTCGGCAAAAGATCATTTTTTTCGATTTTTTCCGCTCGGGGGGCGCGCGAAAAACCTTGAATTTTTTGAATCTTGCAAAATTTTAAACTCGAAAATTTTTCGGCAAAAAATCATTTTTTTCGATTTTTTCCGCTCGGGGGGCGCGCGAAAAACCTTGAATTTTTTGAATCTTGCAAAATTTTAAACTCGAAAATTTTTCGGCAAAAAAACATTTTTTTCGATTTTTTTCCGCTCGGAGGGCGCGCGAAAAACCTTGAATTTTTTGAATCTTGCAAAATTTTAAACTCGAAAATTTTTCGGCAAAAAATCATTTTTTTCGATTTTTTCCGCTCGGGGGGCGCGCGAAAAACCTTGAATTTTTTGAATCTTGCAAAATTTTAAAGTCGAAAATTTTTCGGCAAAAAATCATTTTTTTCGATTTTTTCCGCTCGGGGGGCGCGCGAAAAACCTTGAATTTTTTGAATCTTGCAAAATTTTAAAGTCGAAAATTTTTCGGCAAAAAATCATTTTTTTCGATTTTTTCCGCTCGGGGGGCGCGCGAAAAACCTTGAATTTTTTGAATCTTGCAAAATTTTAAAGTCGAAAATTTTTCGGCAAAAAATCATTTTTTTCGATTTTTTCCGCTCGGGGGGCGCGCGAAAAACCTTGAATTTTTTGAATCTTGCAAAATTTTAAACTCGAAAATTTTTCGGCAAAAAATTACTTTTTTCGATTTTTTCCGCTCGGGGGGCGCGCGAAAAACCTTGAATTTTTTGAATCTTGCAAAATTTTAAAGTCGAAAATTTTTCGGCAAAAAATCATTTTTTTTCGATTTTTTCCGCTCGGGGGGCGCGCGAAAAACCTTGAATTTTTTGAATCTTGCAAAATTTTAAACTCGAAAATTTTTCGGCAAAAAATCATTTTTTTCGATTTTTTCCGCTCGGGGGGCGCGCGAAAAACCTTGAATTTTTTTAATCTTGCAAAATTTTAAAGTCGAAAATTTTTCGGCAAAAAATCATTTTTTTCGATTTTTTCCGCTCGGGGGGCGCGCTAAAAACCTTGAATTTTTTGAATCTTGCAAAATTTTAAACTCGAAAATTTTTCGGCAAAAAATCATTTTTTTCGATTTTTTCCGCTCGGGGGGCGCGCAAAAAACCTTGAATTTTTTGAATCTTGCAAAATTTTAAAGTCGAAAATTTTTCGGCAAAAAATCATTTTTTTCGATTTTTTCCGCTCGGGGGGCGCGCGAAAAACCTTGAATTTTTTGAATCTTGCAAAATTTTAAACTCGAAAATTTTTCGGCAAAAAATCATTTTTTTCGATTTTTTCCGCTCGGGGGGCGCGCGAAAAACCTTGAATTTTTTGAATCTTGCAAAATTTTTAACTCGAAAATTTTTCGGCAAAAAATCATTTTTTTCGATTTTTTCCGCTCGGGGGGCGCGCGAAAAACCTTGAATTTTTTGAATCTTGCAAAATTTTAAAGTCGAAAATTTTTCGGCAAAAAATCATTTTTTTCGATTTTTTCCGCTCGGAGGGCGCGCGAAAAACCTTGAATTTTTTGAATATTGCAAAATTTTAAACTCGAAAATTTTTCGGCAAAAAATCATTTTTTTCGATTTTTTCCGCTCGGGGGGCGCGCGAAAAACCTTGAATTTTTTGAATCTTGCAAAATTTTAAAGTCGAAAATTTTTCGGCAAAAAATCATTTTTTTCGATTTTTTCCGCTCGGGGGGCGCGCGAAAAACCTTGAATTCTTTAAATCTTGCAAAATTTTAAAGTCGAAAATTTTTCGGCAAAAAATCATTTTTTTCGATTTTTTCCGCTCGGGGGGCGCGCGAAAAACCTTGAATTTTTGGAATCTTGCAAAATTTTAAACTCGAAAATTTTTCGGCAAAAAATCATTTTTTTCGATTTTTTCCGCTCGGGGGGCGCGCGAAAAACCTTGAATTTTTTGAATCTTGCAAAATTTTAAACTCGAAAATTTTTCGGCAAAAAATCATTTTTTTCGATTTTTTCCGCTCGGGGGGCGCGCGAAAAACCTTGAATTTTTTGAATCTTGCAAAATTTTAAACTCGAAAATTTTTCGGCAAAAAATCATTTTTTTCGATTTTTTCCGCTCGGGGGGCGCGCGAAAAACCTTGAATTTTTTGAATCTTGCAAAATTTTAAACTCGAAAATGTTTCGGCAAAAAATCATTTTTTTCGATTTTTTCCGCTCGGGGGGCGCGCGAAAAACCTTGAATTTTTTGAATCTTGCAAAATTTTAAAGTCGAAAATTTTTCGGCAAAAAATCATTTTTTTCGATTTTTTCCGCTCGGGGGGCGCGCGAAAAACCTTGAATTTTTTGAATCTTGCAAAATTTTAAACTCGAAAATTTTTCGGCAAAAAATCATTTTTTTCGATTTTTTCCGCGCCCCCCGCGCGCGAAAAACCTTGAATTTTTTGAATCTTGCAAAATTTTAAAGTCGAAAATTTTTCGGCAAAAAATCATTTTTTTCGATTTTTTCCGCTCGGGGGGCGCGCGAAAAACCTTGAATTTTTTTAATCTTGCAAAATTTTAAAGTCGAAAATTTTTCGGCAAAAAATCATTTTTTTCGATTTTTTCCGCTCGGGGGGCGCGCGAAAAACCTTGAATTTTTTGAATCTTGCAAAATTTTAAAGTCGAAAATTTTTCGGCAAAAAATCATTTTTTTCGATTTTTTCCGCTCGGGGGGCGCGCGAAAAACCTTGAATTTTTTGAATCTTGCAAAATTTTAAAGTCGAAAATTTTTCGGCAAAAGATCATTTTTTTCGATTTTTTCCGCTCGGGGGGCGCGCGAAAAACCTTGAATTTTTTGAATCTTGCAAAATTTTAAACTCGAAAATTTTTCGGCAAAAAATCATTTTTTTCGATTTTTTCCGCTCGGGGGGCGCGCGAAAAACCTTGAATTTTTTGAATCTTGCAAAATTTTAAACTCGAAAATTTTTCGGCAAAAAATCATTTTTTTCGATTTTTTCCGCTCGGGGGGCGCGCGAAAAACCTTGAATTTTTTGAATCTTGCAAAATTTTAAACTCGAAAATTTTTCGGCAAAAAATCATTTTTTTCGATTTTTTCCGCTCGGGGGGCGCGCGAAAAACCTTGAATTTTTTGAATCTTGCAAAATTTTAAACTCGAAAATTTTTCGGCAAAAAATCATTTTTTTCGATTTTTTCCGCGCCCCCCGCGCGCGAAAAACCTTGAATTTTTTGAATCTTGCAAAATTTTAAAGTCGAAAATTTTTCGGCAAAAAATCATTTTTTTCGATTTTTTCCGCTCGGGGGGCGCGCGAAAAACCTTGAATTTTTTGAATCTTGCAAAATTTTAAAGTCGAAAATTTTTCGGCAAAAGATCATTTTTTTCGATTTTTTCCGCTCGGGGGGCGCGCGAAAAACCTTGAATTTTTTGAATCTTGCAAAATTTTAAAGTCGAAAATTTTTCGGCAAAAGATCATTTTTTTCGATTTTTTCCGCTCGGGGGGCGCGCGAAAAACCTTGAATTTTTTGAATCTTGCAAAATTTTAAACTCGAAAATTTTTCGGCAAAAAATCATTTTTTTCGATTTTTTCCGCTCGGGGGGCGCGCGAAAAACCTTGAATTTTTTGAATCTTGCAAAATTTTAAACTCGAAAATTTTTCGGCAAAAAATCATTTTTTTCGATTTTTTCCGCTCGGGGGGCGCGCGAAAAACCTTGAATTTTTTGAATCTTGCAAAATTTTAAACTCGAAAATTTTTCGGCAAAAAATCATTTTTTTCGATTTTTTCCGCGCCCCCCGCGCGCGAAAAACCTTGAATTTTTTGAATCTTGCAAAATTTTAAAGTCGAAAATTTTTCGGCAAAAAATCATTTTTTTCGATTTTTTCCGCTCGGGGGGCGCGCGAAAAACCTTGAATTTTTTGAATCTTGCAAAATTTTAAACTCGAAAATTTTTCGGCAAAAAATCATTTTTTTTCGATTTTTTCCGCTCGGGGGGCGCGCGAAAAACCTTGAATTTTTTTAATCTTGCAAAATTTTAAACTCGAAAATTTTTCGGCAAAAAATCATTTTTTTCGATTTTTTCCGCTCGGGGGGCGCGCGAAAAACCTTGAATTTTTTGAATCTTGCAAAATTTTAAAGTCGAAAATTTTTCGGCAAAAAATCATTTTTTTCGATTTTTTCCGCTCGGGGGGGCGCGCGAAAAACCTTGAATTTTTTGAATCTTGCAAAATTTTAAAGTCGAAAATTTTTCGGCAAAAGATCATTTTTTTCGATTTTTTCCGCTCGGGGGGCGCGCGAAAAACCTTGAATTTTTTGAATCTTGCAAAATTTTAAACTCGAAAATTTTTCGGCAAAAAATCATTTTTTTCGATTGTTTCCGCTCGGGGGGCGCGCGAAAAACCTTGAATTTTTTGAATCTTGCAAAATTTTAAACTCGAAAATTTTTCGGCAAAAAAACATTTTTTTCGATTTTTTTCCGCTCGGAGGGCGCGCGAAAAACCTTGAATTTTTTGAATCTTGCAAAATTTTAAACTCGAAAATTTTTCGGCAAAAAATCATTTTTTTCGATTTTTTCCGCTCGGGGGGCGCGCGAAAAACCTTGAATTTTTTGAATCTTGCAAAATTTTAAAGTCGAAAATTTTTCGGCAAAAAATCATTTTTTTCGATTTTTTCCGCTCGGGGGGCGCGCGAAAAACCTTGAATTTTTTGAATCTTGCAAAATTTTAAAGTCGAAAATTTTTCGGCAAAAAATCATTTTTTTCGATTTTTTCCGCTCGGGGGGCGCGCGAAAAACCTTGAATTTTTTGAATCTTGCAAAATTTTAAAGTCGAAAATTTTTCGGCAAAAAATCATTTTTTTCGATTTTTTCCGCTCGGGGGGCGCGCGAAAAACCTTGAATTTTTTGAATCTTGCAAAATTTTAAACTCGAAAATTTTTCGGCAAAAAATCACTTTTTTCGATTTTTTCCGCTCGGGGGGCGCGCGAAAAACCTTGAATTTTTTGAATCTTGCAAAATTTTAAAGTCGAAAATTTTTCGGCAAAAAATCATTTTTTTCGATTTTTTCCGCTCGGGGGGCGCGCGAAAAACCTTGAATTTTTTGAATCTTGCAAAATTTTAAACTCGAAAATTTTTCGGCAAAAAATCATTTTTTTCGATTTTTTCCGCTCGGGGGGCGCGCGAAAAACCTTGAATTTTTTTAATCTTGCAAAATTTTAAAGTCGAAAATTTTTCGGCAAAAAATCATTTTTTTCGATTTTTTCCGCTCGGGGGGCGCGCTAAAAACCTTGAATTTTTTGAATCTTGCAAAATTTTAAACTCGAAAATTTTTCGGCAAAAAATCATTTTTTTCGATTTTTTCCGCTCGGGGGGCGCGCAAAAAACCTTGAATTTTTTGAATCTTGCAAAATTTTAAAGTCGAAAATTTTTCGGCAAAAAATCATTTTTTTCGATTTTTTCCGCTCGGGGGGCGCGCGAAAAACCTTGAATTTTTTGAATCTTGCAAAATTTTAAACTCGAAAATTTTTCGGCAAAAAATCATTTTTTTCGATTTTTTCCGCTCGGGGGGCGCGCGAAAAACCTTGAATTTTTTGAATCTTGCAAAATTTTAAACTCGAAAATTTTTCGGCAAAAAATCATTTTTTTCGATTTTTTCCGCTCGGGGGGCGCGCGAAAAACCTTGAATTTTTTGAATCTTGCAAAATTTTAAAGTCGAAAATTTTTCGGCAAAAAATCATTTTTTTCGATTTTTTCCGCTCGGAGGGCGCGCGAAAAACCTTGAATTTTTTGAATATTGCAAAATTTTAAACTCGAAAATTTTTCGGCAAAAAATCATTTTTTTCGATTTTTTCCGCTCGGGGGGCGCGCGAAAAACCTTGAATTTTTTGAATCTTGCAAAATTTTAAAGTCGAAAATTTTTCGGCAAAAAATCATTTTTTTCGATTTTTTCCGCTCGGGGGGCGCGCGAAAAACCTTGAATTTTTTAAATCTTGCAAAATTTTAAAGTCGAAAATTTTTCGGCAAAAAATCATTTTTTTCGATTTTTTCCGCTCGGGGGGCGCGCGAAAAACCTTGAATTTTTTGAATCTTGCAAAATTTTAAACTCGAAAATTTTTCGGCAAAAAATCATTTTTTTCGATTTTTTCCGCTCGGGGGGCGCGCGAAAAACCTTGAATTTTTTGAATCTTGCAAAATTTTAAACTCGAAAATTTTTCGGCAAAAAATCATTTTTTTCGATTTTTTCCGCTCGGGGGGCGCGCGAAAAACCTTGAATTTTTTGAATTTTGCAAAATTTTAAACTCGAAAATTTTTCGGCAAAAAATCATTTCTTTCGATTTTTTCCGCTCGGGGGGCGCGCGAAAAACCTTGAATTTTTTGAATCTTGCAAAATTTTAAAGTCGAAAATTTTTCGGCAAAAAATCATTTTTTTCGATTTTTTCCGCTCGGGGGGCGCGCGAAAAACCTTGAATTTTTTGAATCTTGCAAAATTTTAAACTCGAAAATTTTTCGGCAAAAAATCATTTTTTTCGATTTTTTCCGCTCGGGGGGCGCGCGAAAAACCTTGAACTTTTTGAATCTTGCAAAATTTTAAAGTCGAAAATTTTTCGGCAAAAAATCATTTTTTTCGATTTTTTCCGCTCGGGGGGCGCGCGAAAAACCTTGAATTTTTTGAATCTTGCAAAATTTTAAACTCGAAAATTTTTCGGCAAAAAATCATTTTTTTCGATTTTTTCCGCTCGGGGGGCGCGCGAAAAACCTTGAATTTTTTTAATCTTGCAAAATTTTAAACTCGAAAATTTTTCGGCAAAAAATCATTTTTTTTCGATTTTTTCCGCTCGGGGGGCGCGCGAAAAACCTTGAATTTTTTGAATCTTGCAAAATTTTAAAGTCGAAAATTTTTCGGCAAAAAATCATTTTTTTCGATTTTTTCCGCTCGGGGGGCGCGCGAAAAACCTTGAATTTTTTGAATCTTGCAAAATTTTAAACTTGAAAATTTTTCGGCAAAAAATCATTTTTTTCGATTTTTTCCGCTCGGGGGGCGCGCGAAAAACCTTGAATTTTTTGAATCTTGCAAAATTTTAAACTCGAAAATTTTTCGGCAAAAAATCATTTTTTTCGATTTTTTCCGCTCGGAGGGCGCGCGAAAAACCTTGAATTTTTTGAATCTTGCAAAATTTTAAACTCGAAAATTTTTCGGCAAAAAATCATTTTTTTCGATTTTTTCCGCTCGGGGGGCGCGCGAAAAACCTTGAATTTTTTGAATCTTGCAAAATTTTAAACTCGAAAATTTTTCGGCAAAAAAACATTTTTTTCGATTTTTTTCCGCTCGGAGGGCGCGCGAAAAACCTTGAATTTTTTGAATCTTGCAAAATTTTAAACTCGAAAATTTTTCGGCAAAAAATCATTTTTTTCGATTTTTTCCGCTCGGGGGGCGCGCGAAAAACCTTGAATTTTTTGAATCTTGCAAAATTTTAAAGTCGAAAATTTTTCGGCAAAAAATCATTTTTTTCGATTTTTTCCGCTCGGGGGGCGCGCGAAAAACCTTGAATTTTTTGAATCTTGCAAAATTTTAAAGTCGAAAATTTTTCGGCAAAAAATCATTTTTTTCGATTTTTTCCGCTCGGGGTGCGCGCGAAAAACCTTGAATTTTTTGAATCTTGCAAAATTTTAAAGTCGAAAATTTTTCGGCAAAAAATCATTTTTTTCGATTTTTTCCGCTCGAGGGGCGCGCGAAAAACCTTGAATTTTTTGAATCTTGCAAAATTTTAAACTCGAAAATTTTTCGGCAAAAAATCACTTTTTTCGATTTTTTCCGCTCGGGGGGCGCGCGAAAAACCTTGAATTTTTTGAATCTTGCAAAATTTTAAAGTCGAAAATTTTTCGGCAAAAAATCATTTTTTTCGATTTTTTCCGCTCGGGGGGCGCGCGAAAAACCTTGAATTTTTTGAATCTTGCAAAATTTTAAACTCGAAAATTTTTCGGCAAAAAATCATTTTTTTCGATTTTTTCCGCTCGGGGGCGCGCGAAAAACCTTGAATTTTTTTAATCTTGCAAAATTTTAAAGTCGAAAATTTTTCGGCAAAAAATCATTTTTTTCGATTTTTTCCGCTCGGGGGGCGCGCTAAAAACCTTGAATTTTTTGAATCTTGCAAAATTTTAAACTCGAAAATTTTTCGGCAAAAAATCATTTTTTTCGATTTTTTCCGCTCGGGGGGCGCGCAAAAAACCTTGAATTTTTTGAATCTTGCAAAATTTTAAAGTCGAAAATTTTTCGGCAAAAAATCATTTTTTTCGATTTTTTCCGCTCGGGGGGCGCGCGAAAAACCTTGAATTTTTTGAATCTTGCAAAATTTTAAACTCGAAAATTTTTCGGCAAAAAATCATTTTTTTCGATTTTTTCCGCTCGGGGGGCGCGCGAAAAACCTTGAATTTTTTGAATCTTGCAAAATTTTAAACTCGAAAATTTTTCGGCAAAAAATCATTTTTTTCGATTTTTTCCGCTCGGGGGGCGCGCGAAAAACCTTGAATTTTTTGAATCTTGCAAAATTTTAAAGTCGAAAATTTTTCGGCAAAAAATAATTTTTTTCGATTTTTTCCGCTCGGAGGGCGCGCGAAAAACCTTGAATTTTTTGAATATTGCAAAATTTTAAACTCGAAAATTTTTCGGCAAAAAATCATTTTTTTCGATTTTTTCCGCTCGGGGGGCGCGCGAAAAACCTTGAATTTTTTGAATCTTGCAAAATTTTAAAGTCGAAAATTTTTCGGCAAAAAATCATTTTTTTCGATTTTTTCCGCTCGGGGGGCGCGCGAAAAACCTTGAATTTTTTAAATCTTGCAAAATTTTAAAGTCGAAAATTTTTCGGCAAAAAATCATTTTTTTCGATTTTTTCCGCTCGGGGGGCGCGCGAAAAACCTTGAATTTTTTGAATCTTGCAAAATTTTAAACTCGAAAATTTTTCGGCAAAAAATCATTTTTTTCGATTTTTTCCGCTCGGGGGGCGCGCGAAAAACCTTGAATTTTTTGAATCTTGCAAAATTTTAAACTCGAAAATTTTTCGGCAAAAAATCATTTTTTTCGATTTTTTCCGCTCGGGGGGCGCGCGAAAAACCTTGAATTTTTTGAATTTTGCAAAATTTTAAACTCGAAAATTTTTCGGCAAAAAATCATTTCTTTCGATTTTTTCCGCTCGGGGGGCGCGCGAAAAACCTTGAATTTTTTGAATCTTGCAAAATTTTAAAGTCGAAAATTTTTCGGCAAAAAATCATTTTTTTCGATTTTTTCCGCTCGGGGGGCGCGCGAAAAACCTTGAATTTTTTGAATCTTGCAAAATTTTAAACTCGAAAATTTTTCGGCAAAAAATCATTTTTTTCGATTTTTTCCGCTCGGGGGGCGCGCGAAAAACCTTGAACTTTTTGAATCTTGCAAAATTTTAAAGTCGAAAATTTTTCGGCAAAAAATCATTTTTTTCGATTTTTTCCGCTCGGGGGGCGCGCGAAAAACCTTGAATTTTTTGAATCTTGCAAAATTTTAAACTCGAAAATTTTTCGGCAAAAAATCATTTTTTTCGATTTTTTCCGCTCGGGGGGCGCGCGAAAAACCTTGAATTTTTTTAATCTTGCAAAATTTTAAACTCGAAAATTTTTCGGCAAAAAATCATTTTTTTCGATTTTTTCCGCTCGGGGGGCGCGCGAAAAACCTTGAATTTTTTGAATCTTGCAAAATTTTAAAGTCGAAAATTTTTCGGCAAAAAATCATTTTTTTCGATTTTTTCCGCTCGGGGGGCGCGCGAAAAACCTTGAATTTTTTGAATCTTGCAAAATTTTAAACTTGAAAATTTTTCGGCAAAAAATCATTTTTTTCGATTTTTTCCGCTCGGGGGGCGCGCGAAAAACCTTGAATTTTTTGAATCTTGCAAAATTTTAAACTCGAAAATTTTTCGGCAAAAAATCATTTTTTTCGATTTTTTCCGCTCGGAGGGCGCGCGAAAAACCTTGAATTTTTTGAATCTTGCAAAATTTTAAACTCGAAAATTTTTCGGCAAAAAATCTTTTTTTCGATTTTTTCCGCTCGGGGGGCGCGCGAAAAACCTTGAATTTTTTGAATCTTGCAAAATTTTAAACTCGAAAATTTTTCGGCAAAAAATCATTTTTTTCAATTTTTTCCGCTCGGGGGGTGCGCGAAAAACCTTGAATTTTTTGAATCTTGCAAAATTTTAAACTCGAAAATTTTTCGGCAAAAAATCATTTTTTTCGATGTTTTCCGCTCGGGGGGCGCGCGAAAAACCTTGAATTTTTTGAATCTTGCAAAATTTTAAAGTCGAAAATTTTTCGGCAAAAAATCATTTTTTTCGATTTTTTCCGCTCGGGGGGCGCGCGAAAAACCTTGAATTTTTGAATCTTGCAAAATTTTAAACTCGAAAATTTTTCGGCAAAAAATCATTTTTTTCGATTTTTTCCGCTCGGGGGGCGCGCGAAAAACCTTGAATTTTTTGAATCTTGCAAAATTTTAAAGTCGAAAATTTTTCGGCAAAAAATCATTTTTTTTCGATTTTTTCCGCTCGGGGGGCGCGCGAAAAACCTTGAATTTTTTGAATCTTGCAAAATTTTAAACTCGAAAATTTTTCGGCAAAAAATCATTTTTTTCGATTTTTTCCGCTCGGGGGGCGCGCGAAAAACCTTGAATTTTTTGAATCTTGCAAAATTTTAAACTCGAAAATTTTTCGGCAAAAAATCATTTTTTTCGATTTTTTCCGCTCGGGGGGCGCGCGAAAAACCTTGAATTTTTTGAATCTTGCAAAATTTTAAAGTCGAAAATTTTTCGGCAAAAAATCATTTTTTTCGATTTTTTCCGCTCGGGGGGCGCGCGAAAAACCTTGAATTTTTTGAATCTTGCAAAATTTTAAACTTGAAAATTTTTCGGCAAAAAATCATTTTTTTCGATTTTTTCCGCTCGGGGGCGCGCGAAAAACCTTGAATTTTTTGAATCTTGCAAAATTTTAAACTCGAAAATTTTTCGGCAAAAAATCATTTTTTTCGATTTTTTCCGCTCGGGGGGCGCGCGAAAAACCTTGAATTTTTTGAATCTTGCAAAATTTTAAACTCGAAAATTTTTCGGCAAAAAATCATTTTTTTCGATTTTTTCCGCTCGGAGGGCGCGCGAAAAACCTTGAATTTTTTGAATCTTGCAAAATTTTAAACTCGAAAATTTTTCGGCAAAAAATCATTTTTTTCGATTTTTTCCGCTGGGGGGGCGCGCGAAAAACCTTGAATTTTTTGAATCTTGCAAAATTTTAAAGTCGAAAATTTTTCGGCAAAAAATCATTTTTTTTCGATTTTTTCCGCTCGGGGGGCGCGCGAAAAACCTTGAATTTTTTGAATCTTGCAAAATTTTAAAGTCGAAAATTTTTCGGCAAAAAATCATTTTTTTCGATTTTTTCCGCTCGGGGGGCGCGCGAAAAACCTTGAATTTTTTGAATCTTGCAAAATTTTAAACTCGAAAATTTTTCGGCAAAAAATCATTTTTTTCGATTTTTTCCGCTCGGGGGGCGCGCGAAAAACCTTGAATTTTTTGAATCTTGCAAAATTTTAAACTCGAAAATTTTTCGGCAAAAAATCATTTTTTTCGATTTTTTCCGCTCGGGGGGCGCGCGAAAAACCTTGAATTTTTTAAATCTTGCAAAATTTTAAAGTCGAAAATTTTTCGGCAAAAAATCATTTTTTTCGATTTTTTCCGCTCGGGGGGCGCGCGAAAAACCTTGAATTTTTTGAATCTTGCAAAATTTTAAACTCGAAAATTTTTCGGCAAAAAATCATTTTTTTCGATTTTTTCCGCTCGGGGGGCGCGCGAAAAACCTTGAATTTTTTGAATCTTGCAAAATTTTAAACTCGAAAATTTTTCGGCAAAAAATCATTTTTTTCGATTTTTTCCGCTCGGGGGGCGCGCGAAAAACCTTGAATTTTTTGAATTTTGCAAAATTTTAAACTCGAAAATTTTTCGGCAAAAAATCATTTCTTTCGATTTTTTCCGCTCGGGGGGCGCGCGAAAAACCTTGAACTTTTTGAATCTTGCAAAATTTTAAAGTCGAAAATTTTTCGGCAAAAAATCATTTTTTTCGATTTTTTCCGCTCGGGGGGCGCGCGAAAAACCTTGAATTTTTTGAATCTTGCAAAATTTTAAACTCGAAAATTTTTCGGCAAAAAATCATTTTTTTCGATTTTTTCCGCTCGGGGGGCGCGCGAAAAACCTTGAATTTTTTTAATCTTGCAAAATTTTAAACTCGAAAATTTTTCGGCAAAAAACCATTTTTTTCGATTTTTTCCGCTCGGGGGGCGCGCGAAAAACCTTGAATTTTTTGAATCTTGCAAAATTTTAAAGTCGAAAATTTTTCGGCAAAAAATCATTTTTTTCGATTTTTTCCGCTCGGGGGGCGCGCGAAAAACCTTGAATTTTTTGAATCTTGCAAAATTTTAAACTTGAAAATTTTTCGGCAAAAAATCATTTTTTTCGATTTTTTCCGCTCGGGGGGCGCGCGAAAAACCTTGAATTTTTTGAATCTTGCAAAATTTTAAACTCGAAAATTTTTCGGCAAAAAATCATTTTTTTCGATTTTTTCCGCTCGGGGGGCGCGCGAAAAACCTTGAACTTTTTGAATCTTGCAAAATTTTAAAGTCGAAAATTTTTCGGCAAAAAATCATTTTTTTTCGATTTTTTCCGCTCGGGGGGCGCGCGAAAAACCTTGAATTTTTTGAATCTTGCAAAATTTTAAACTCGAAAATTTTTCGGCAAAAAATCATTTTTTTCGATTTTTTCCGCTCGGGGGGCGCGCGAAAAACCTTGAATTTTTTTAATCTTGCAAAATTTTAAACTCGAAAATTTTTCGGCAAAAAACCATTTTTTTCGATTTTTTCCGCTCGGGGGGCGCGCGAAAAACCTTGAATTTTTTGAATCTTGCAAAATTTTAAAGTCGAAAATTTTTCGGCAAAAAATCATTTTTTTCGATTTTTTCCGCTCGGGGGGCGCGCGAAAAACCTTGAATTTTTTGAATCTTGCAAAATTTTAAACTTGAAAATTTTTCGGCAAAAAATCATTTTTTTCGATTTTTTCCGCTCGGGGGGCGCGCGAAAAACCTTGAATTTTTTGAATCTTGCAAAATTTTAAACTCGAAAATTTTTCGGCAAAAAATCATTTTTTTCGATTTTTTCCGCTCGGAGGGCGCGCGAAAAACCTTGAATTTTTTGAATCTTGCAAAATTTTATACTCGAAAATTTTTCGGCAAAAAATCTTTTTTTCGATTTTTTCCGCTCGGGGGGCGTGCGAAAAACCTTGAATTTTTTGAATCTTGCAAAATTTTAAACTCGAAAATTTTTCGGCAAAAAATCATTTTTTTCGATTTTTTCCGCTCGGGGGGTGCGCGAAAAACCTTGAATTTTTTGAATCTTGCAAAATTTTAAACTCGAAAATTTTTCGGCAAAAAATCATTTTTTTCGATGTTTTCCGCTCGGGGGGCGCGCGAAAAACCTTGAATTTTTTGAATCTTGCAAAATTTTAAAGTCGAAAATTTTTCGGCAAAAAATCATTTTTTTCGATTTTTTCCGCTCGGGGGGCGCGCGAAAAACCTTGAATTTTTTGAATCTTGCAAAATTTTAAACTCGAAAATTTTTCGGCAAAAAATCATTTTTTTCGATTTTTTCCGCTCGGGGGGCGCGCGAAAAACCTTGAATTTTTTGAATCTTGCAAAATTTTAAAGTCGAAAATTTTTCGGCAAAAAATCATTTTTTTTCGATTTTTTCCGCTCGGGGGGCGCGCGAAAAACCTTGAATTTTTTGAATCTTGCAAAATTTTAAACTCGAACATTTTTCGGCAAAAAATCATTTTTTTTCCGATTTTTTCCGCTCGGGGGGCGCGCGAAAAACCTTGAATTTTTTGAATCTTGCAAAATTTTAAACTCGAAAATTTTTCGGCAAAAAATCATTTTTTTCGATTTTTTCCGCTCGGGGGGCGCGCGAAAAACCTTGAATTTTTTGAATCTTGCAAAATTTTAAAGTCGAAAATTTTTCGGCAAAAAATCATTTTTTTCGATTTTTTCCGCTCGGGGGGCGCGCGAAAAACCTTGAATTTTTTGAATCTTGCAAAATTTTAAACTTGAAAATTTTTCGGCAAAAAATCATTTTTTTCGATTTTTTCCGCTCGGGGGCGCGCGAAAAACCTTGAATTTTTTGAATCTTGCAAAATTTTAAACTCGAAAATTTTTCGGCAAAAAATCATTTTTTTCGATTTTTTCCGCTCGGGGGGCGCGCGAAAAACCTTGAATTTTTTGAATCTTGCAAAATTTTAAACTCGAAAATTTTTCGGCAAAAAATCATTTTTTTCGATTTTTTCCGCTCGGAGGGCGCGCGAAAAACCTTGAATTTTTTGAATCTTGCAAAATTTTAAACTCGAAAATTTTTCGGCAAAAAATCATTTTTTTCGATTTTTTCCGCTGGGGGGGCGCGCGAAAAACCTTGAATTTTTTGAATCTTGCAAAATTTTAAAGTCGAAAATTTTTCGGCAAAAAATCATTTTTTTTCGATTTTTTCCGCTCGGGGGGCGCGCGAAAAACCTTGAATTTTTTGAATCTTGCAAAATTTTAAAGTCGAAAATTTTTCGGCAAAAAATCATTTTTTTCGATTTTTTCCGCTCGGGGGGCGCGCGAAAAACCTTGAATTTTTTGAATCTTGCAAAATTTTAAACTCGAAAATTTTTCGGCAAAAAATAATTTTTTTCGATTTTTTCCGCTCGGGGGGCGCGCGAAAAACCTTGAATTTTTTGAATCTTGCAAAATTTTAAAGTCGAAAATTTTTCGGCAAAAAATCATTTTTTTCGATTTTTTCCGCTCGGGGGGCGCGCGAAAAACCTTGAATTTTTTTAATCTTGCAAAATTTTAAACTCGAAAATTTTTCGGCAAAAAATCATTTTTTTCGATTTTTTCCGCTCGGGGGGCGCGCGAAAAACCTTGAATTTTTTGAATCTTGCAAAATTTTAAAGTCGAAAATTTTTCGGCAAAAAATCATTTTTTTCGATTTTTTCCGCTCGGGGGGCGCGCGAAAAACCTTGAATTTTTTGAATCTTGCAAAATTTTAAACTCGAAAATTTTTCGGCAAAAAATCATTTTTTTCGATTTTTTCCGCTCGGGGGGCGCGCGAAAAACCTTGAATTTTTTGAATCTTGCAAAATTTTAAAGTCGAAAATTTTTCGGCAAAAAATCATTTTTTTCGATTTTTTCCGCTCGGGGGGCGCGCGAAAAACCTTGAATTTTTTTAATCTTGCAAAATTTTAAACTCGAAAATTTTTCGGCAAAAAATCATTTTTTTCGATTTTTTCCGCTCGGGGGGCGCGCGAAAAACCTTGAATTTTTTGAATCTTGCAAAATTTTAAAGTCGAAAATTTTTCGGCAAAAAATCATTTTTTTCGATTTTTTCCGCTCGGGGGGCGCGCGAAAAACCTTGAATTTTTTGAATCTTGCAAAATTTTAAAGTCGAAAATTTTTCGGCAAAAAATCATTTTTTTTCGATTTTTTCCGCTCGGGGGGCGCGCGAAAAACCTTGAATTTTTTGAATCTTGCAAAATTTTAAACTCGAAAATTTTTCGGCAAAAAATCATTTTTTTCGATTTTTTCCGCTCGGGGGGCGCGCGAAAAACCTTGAATTTTTTGAATCTTGCAAAATTTTAAACTCGAAAATTTTTCGGCAAAAAATCATTTTTTTCGATTTTTTCCGCTCGGGGGCGCGCGAAAAACCTTGAATTTTTTGAATCTTGCAAAATTTTAAACTCGAAAATTTTTCGGCAAAAAATCATTTTTTTCGATTTTTTCCGCTCGGGGGGCGCGCGAAAAACCTTGAATTTTTTGAATCTTGCAAAATTTTAAACTCGAAAATTTTTCGGCAAAAAATCATTTTTTTCGATTTTTTCCGCTCGGGGGGCGCGCGAAAAACCTTAAATTTTTTGAATCTTGCAAAATTTTAAAGTCGAAAATTTTTCGGCAAAAAATCATTTTTTTCGATTTTTTTCCGCTCGGGGGGCGCGCGAAAAACCTTGAATTTTTTGAATCTTGCAAAATTTTAAAGTCGAAAATTTTTCGGCAAAAAATCATTTTTTTCGATTTTTTCCGCTCGGGGGGCGCGCGAAAAACCTTGAATTTTTTGAATCTTGCAAAATTTTAAAGTCGAAAATTTTTCGGCAAAAAATCATTTTTTTCGATTTTTTCCGCTCGGGGGGCGCGCGAAAAACCTTGAATTTTTTGAATCTTGCAAAATTTTAAAGTCGAAAATTTTTCGGCAAAAAATCATTTTTTTCGATTTTTTCCGCTCGGGGGGCGCGCGAAAAACCTTGAATTTTTTGAATCTTGCAAAATTTTAAAGTCGAAAATTTTTCGGCAAAAAATCATTTTTTTCGATTTTTTCCACTCGGGGGGCGCGCGAAAAACCTTGAATTTTTTGAATCTTGCAAAATTTTAAACTCGAAAATTTTTCGGCAAAAAATCATTTTTTTCGATTTTTTCCGCTCGGGGGGCGCGCGAAAAACCTTGAATTTTTTTAATCTTGCAAAATTTTAAAGTCGAAAATTTTTCGGCAAAAAATCATTTTTTTCGATTTTTTCCGCTCGGGGGGCGCGCGAAAAACCTTGAATTTTTTGAATCTTGCAAAATTTTAAAGTCGAAAATTTTTCGGCAAAAAATCATTTTTTTTCGATTTTTTCCGCTCGGGGGGCGCGCGAAAAACCTTGAATTTTTTGAATCTTGCAAAATTTTAAACTCGAAAATTTTTCGGCAAAAAATCATTTTTTTCGATTTTTTCCGCTCGGGGGGCGCGCGAAAAACCTTGAATTTTTTGAATCTTGCAAAATTTTAAAGTCGAAAATTTTTCGGCAAAAAATCATTTTTTTCGATTTTTTCCGCTCGGGGGGCGCGCGAAAAACCTTGAATTTTTTGAATCTTGCAAAATTTTAAACTCGAAAATTTTTCGGCAAGAAATCATTTTTTTCGATTTTTTCCGCTCGGGGGGCGCGCGAAAAACCTTGAATTTTTTGAATCTTGCAAAATTTTAAACTCGAAAATTTTTCGGCAAAAAATCATTTTTTTCGATTTTTTCCGCTCGGAGGGCGCGCGAAAAACCTTGAATTTTTTGAATCTTGCAAAATTTTAAACTCGAAAATTTTTCGGCAAAAAATCATTTTTTTCGATTTTTTCCGCTCGGGGGGCGCGCGAAAAACCTTGAATTTTTTGAATCTTGCAAAATTTTAAACTCGAAAATTTTTCGGCAAAAAATCATTTTTTTCGATTTTTTCCGCTCGGGGGGCGCGCGAAAAACCTTGAATTTTTTGAATCTTGCAAAATTTTAAACTCGAAAATTTTTCGGCAAAAAATCATTTTTTTCGATTTTTTCCGCGCCCCCCGCGCGCGAAAAACCTTGAATTTTTTGAATCTTGCAAAATTTTAAAGTCGAAAATTTTTCGGCAAAAAATCATTTTTTTCGATTTTTTCCGCTCGGGGGGCGCGCGAAAAACCTTGAATTTTTTTAATCTTGCAAAATTTTAAAGTCGAAAATTTTTCGGCAAAAAATGATTTTTTTCGATTTTATCCGCTCGGGGGGCGCGCGAAAAACCTTGAATTTTTTGAATCTTGCAAAATTTTAAACTCGAAAATTTTTCGGCAAAAAATCATTTTTTTCGATTTTTTCCGCTCGGGGGGCGCGCGAAAAACCTTGAATTTTTTGAATCTTGCAAAATTTTAAACTCGAAAATTTTTCGGCAAAAAATCATTTTTTTCGATTTTTTCCGCTCGGAGGGCGCGCGAAAAACCTTGAATTTTTTGAATCTTGCAAAATTTTAAACTCGAAAATTTTTCGGCAAAAAATCATTTTTTTCGATTTTTTCCGCTCGGGGGGCGCGCGAAAAACCTTGAATTTTTTGAATCTTGCAAAATTTTAAACTCGAAAATTTTTCGGCAAAAAATCATTTTTTTCGATTTTTTCCGCTCGGGGGGCGCGCGAAAAACCTTGAATTTTTTGAATCTTGCAAAATTTTAAACTCGAAAATTTTTCGGCAAAAAATCATTTTTTTCGATTTTTTCCGCTCGGGGGGCGCGCGAAAAACCTTGAATTTTTTGAATCTTGCAAAATTTTAAAGTCGAAAATTTTTCGGCAAAAAATCATTTTTTTCGATTTTTTCCGCTCGGGGGGCGCGCGAAAAACCTTGAATTTTTTTAATCTTGCAAAATTTTAAAGTCGAAAATTTTTCGGCAAAAAATCATTTTTTTCCATTTTTTCCGCTCGGGGGGCGCGCGAAAAACCTTGAATTTTTTGAATCTTGCAAAATTTTAAACTCGAAAATTTTTCGGCAAAAAATCATTTTTTTCGATTTTTTCCGCTCGGGGGGCGCGCGAAAAACCTTGAATTTTTTGAATCTTGCAAAATTTTAAACTCGAAAATTTTTCGGCAAAAAAACATTTTTTTCGATTTTTTTCCGCTCGGAGGGCGCGCGAAAAACCTTGAATTTTTTGAATCTTGCAAAATTTTAAACTCGAAAATTTTTCGGCAAAAAATCATTTTTTTCGATTTTTTCCGCTCGGGGGGCGCGCGAAAAACCTTGAATTTTTTGAATCTTGCAAAATTTTAAAGTCGAAAATTTTTCGGCAAAAAATCATTTTTTTCGATTTTTTCCGCTCGGGGGGCGCGCGAAAAACCTTGAATTTTTTGAATCTTGCAAAATTTTAAAGTCGAAAATTTTTCGGCAAAAAATCATTTTTTTCGATTTTTTCCGCTCGGGGGGCGCGCGAAAAACCTTGAATTTTTTGAATCTTGCAAAATTTTAAAGTCGAAAATTTTTCGGCAAAAAATCATTTTTTTCGATTTTTTCCGCTCGGGGGGCGCGCGAAAAACCTTGAATTTTTTGAATCTTGCAAAATTTTAAACTCGAAAATTTTTCGGCAAAAAATCACTTTTTTCGATTTTTTCCGCTCGGGGGGCGCGCGAAAAACCTTGAATTTTTTGAATCTTGCAAAATTTTAAAGTCGAAAATTTTTCGGCAAAAAATCTTTTTTTTCGATTTTTTCCGCTCGGGGGGCGCGCGAAAAACCTTGAATTTTTTGAATCTTGCAAAATTTTAAACTCGAAAATTTTTCGGCAAAAAATCATTTTTTTCGATTTTTTCCGCTCGGGGGGCGCGCGAAAAACCTTGAATTTTTTTAATCTTGCAAAATTTTAAAGTCGAAAATTTTTCGGCAAAAAATCATTTTTTTCGATTTTTTCCGCTCGGGGGGCGCGCTAAAAACCTTGAATTTTTTGAATCTTGCAAAATTTTAAACTCGAAAATTTTTCGGCAAAAAATCATTTTTTTCGATTTTTTCCGCTCGGGGGGCGCGCGAAAAACCTTGAATTTTTTGAATCTTGCAAAATTTTAAACTCGAAAATTTTTCGGCAAAAAATCATTTTTTTTCGATTTTTTCCGCTCGGGGGGCGCGCGAAAAACCTTGAATTTTTTGAATCTTGCAAAATTTTAAACTCGAAAATTTTTCGGCAAAAAATCATTTTTTTCGATTTTTTCCGCTCGGGGGGCGCGCGAAAAACCTTGAATTTTTTGAATCTTGCAAAATTTTAAAGTCGAAAATTTTTCGGCAAAAAATCATTTTTTTCGATTTTTTCCGCTCGGGGGGCGCGCGAAAAACCTTGAATTTTTTGAATCTTGCAAAATTTTAAAGTCGAAAATTTTTCGGCAAAAAATCATTTTTTTCGATTTTTTCCGCTCGGAGGGCGCGCGAAAAACCTTGAATTTTTTGAATCTTGCAAAATTTTAAACTCGAAAATTTTTCGGCAAAAAATCATTTTTTTCGATTTTTTCCGCTCGGGGGGCGCGCGAAAAACCTTGAATTTTTTGAATCTTGCAAAATTTTAAACTCGAAAATTTTTCGGCAAAAAATCATTTTTTTCGATTTTTTCCGCTCGGGGGGCGCGCGAAAAACCTTGAATTTTTTGAATCTTGCAAAATTTTAAACTCGAAAATTTTTCGGCAAAAAATCATTTTTTTCGATTTTTTCCGCTCGGGGGGCGCGCGAAAAACCTTGAATTTTTTGAATCTTGCAAAATTTTAAACTCGAAAATTTTTC
>NW_026598116.1:0-55530 GCF_029784155.1 Uranotaenia lowii
TCGTTCGAACCGTAGAAACCGTCCAAGCTGTACAAGTTGTCCAAATCGTTCAAATTAATCCAGAAACTTAGAAATTCAATAAATTTTAAATGAAATAATTATTTCTCTACATTTTATTGAAGCTTAGATATAAAATTGTGTCTTAGTTATTTTTCTGGAGCCTCCGAACCGTAGGAAACACCTGAACCGTAGGAACCGTTCGATCCGTTCGAACCGTAGAAACCGTCCAAGCTGTACAAATTGTCCAAATCGTTCAAATTAATCCAGAAACTTAGAAATTCAATAAACTTTAAATAAATTTATTATTTTTCTGCATTTTATAGAAGCTTAGATATAAAATTGTGTCTTAGTTATTTTTCTGGAGCCTCCGAACCGTAGGAAACACCTGAACCGTAGGAACCGTTCGATCCGTTCGAACCGTAGAAACCGTCCAAGCTGTACAAATTGTCCAAATCGTTCAAATTAATCCAGAAACTTAGAAATTCAATAAATTTTAAATGAAATAATTATTTCTCTACATTTTATTGAAGCTTAGATATAAAATTGTGTCTTAGTTATTTTTCTGGAGCCTCCGAACCGTAGGAAACACCTGAACCGTAGGAACCGTTCGATCCGTTCGATCCGTTCGAACCGTAGAAACCGTCCAAGCTGTACAAATTGTCCAAATCGTTCAAATTAATCCAGAAACTTAGAAATTCAATAAATTTTAAATGAAATAATTATTTTTCTACATTTTATTGAAGCTTGGATATAAAATTGTGTCTTAGTTATTTTTCTGGAGCCTCCGAACCGTAGGAAACACCTGAACCGTAGGAACCGTTCGATCCGTTCGAACCGTAGAAACCGTCCAAGCTGTACAAATTGTCCAAATCGTTCAAATTAATCCAGAAACTTAGAAATTCAATAAATTTTAAATGAAATAATTATTTTTCTACATTTTATTGAAGCTTGGATATAAAATTGTGTCTTAGTTATTTTTCTGGAGCCTCCGAACCGTAGGAAACACCTGAACCGTAGGAACCGTTCGATCCGTTCGAACCGTAGAAACCGTCCAAGCTGTACAAATTGTCCAAATCGTTCAAATTAATCCAGAAACTTAGAAATTCAATAAACTTTAAATAAATTTATTATTTTTCTGCATTTTATAGAAGCTTAGATATAAAATTGTGTCTTAGTTATTTTTCTGGAGCCTCCGAACCGTAGGAAACACCTGAACCGTAGGAACCGTTCGATCCGTTCGAACCGTAGAAACCGTCCAAGCTGTACAAATTGTCCAAATCGTTCAAATTAATCCAGAAACTTAGAAATTCAATAAACTTTAAATAAATTTATTATTTTTCTGCATTTTATAGAAGCTTAGATATAAAATTGTGTCTTAGTTATTTTTCTGGAGCCTCCGAACCGTAGGAAACACCTGAACCGTAGGAACCGTTCGATCCGTTCGAACCGTAGAAACCGTCCAAGCTGTACAAATTGTCCAAATCGTTCAAATTAATCCAGAAACTTAGAAATTCAATAAACTTTAAATAAATTTATTATTTTTCTGCATTTTATAGAAGCTTAGATATAAAATTGTGTCTTAGTTATTTTTCTGGAGCCTCCGAACCGTAGGAAACACCTGAACCGTAGGAACCGTTCGATCCGTTCGAACCGTAGAAACCGTCCAAGCTGTACAAATTGTCCAAATCGTTCAAATTAATCCAGAAACTTAGAAATTCAATAAACTTTAAATAAATTTATTATTTTTCTGCATTTTATAGAAGCTTAGATATAAAATTGTGTCTTAGTTATTTTTCTGGAGCCTCCGAACCGTAGGAAACACCTGAACCGTAGGAACCGTTCGATCCGTTCGAACCGTAGAAACCGTCCAAGCTGTACAAATTGTCCAAATCGTTCAAATTAATCCAGAAACTTAGAAATTCAATAAACTTTAAATAAATTTATTATTTTTCTGCATTTTATAGAAGCTTAGATATAAAATTGTGTCTTAGTTATTTTTCTGGAGCCTCCGAACCGTAGGAAACACCTGAACCGTAGGAACCGTTCGATCCGTTCGAACCGTAGAAACCGTCCAAGCTGTACAAATTGTCCAAATCGTTCAAATTAATCCAGAAACTTAGAAATTCAATAAATTTTAAATGAAATAATTATTTTTCTACATTTTATTGAAGCTTGGATATAAAATTGTGTCTTAGTTATTTTTCTGGAGCCTCCGAACCGTAGGAAACACCTGAACCGTAGGAACCGTTCGATCCGTTCGAACCGTAGAAACCGTCCAAGCTGTACAAATTGTCCTAATCGTTCAAATTAATCCAGAAACTTAGAAATTCAATAAACTTTAAATAAATTTATTATTTTTCTGCATTTTATAGAAGCTTAGATATAAAATTGTGTCTTAGTTATTTTTCTGGAGCCTCCGAACCGTAGGAAACACCTGAACCGTAGGAACCGTTCGATCCGTTCGAACCGTAGAAACCGTCCAAGCTGTACAAATTGTCCAAATCGTTCAAATTAATCCAGAAACTTAGAAATTCAATAAACTTTAAATAAATTTATTATTTTTCTGCATTTTATAGAAGCTTAGATATAAAATTGTGTCTTAGTTATTTTTCTGGAGCCTCCGAACCGTAGGAAACACCTGAACCGTAGGAACCGTTCGATCCGTTCGAACCGTAGAAACCGTCCAAGCTGTACAAATTGTCCAAATCGTTCAAATTAATCCAGAAACTTAGAAATTCAATAAATTTTAAATGAAATAATTATTTTTCTACATTTTATTGAAGCTTGGATATAAAATTGTGTCTTAGTTATTTTTCTGGAGCCTCCGAACCGTAGGAAACACCTGAACCGTAGGAACCGTTCGATCCGTTCGAACCGTAGAAACCGTCCAAGCTGTACAAATTGTCCAAATCGTTCAAATTAATCCAGAAACTTAGAAATTCAATAAACTTTAAATAAATTTATTATTTTTCTGCATTTTATAGAAGCTTAGATATAAAATTGTGTCTTAGTTATTTTTCTGGAGCCTCCGAACCGTAGGAAACACCTGAACCGTAGGAACCGTTCGATCCGTTCGAACCGTAGAAACCGTCCAAGCTGTACAAATTGTCCAAATCGTTCAAATTAATCCAGAAACTTAGAAATTCAATAAATTTTAAATGAAATAATTATTTTTCTACATTTTATTGAAGCTTGGATATAAAATTGTGTCTTAGTTATTTTTCTGGAGCCTCCGAACCGTAGGAAACACCTGAACCGTAGGAACCGTTCGATCCGTTCGAACCGTAGAAACCGTCCAAGCTGTACAAATTGTCCAAATCGTTCAAATTAATCCAGAAACTTAGAAATTCAATAAATTTTAAATGAAATAATTATTTTTCTACATTTTATTGAAGCTTGGATATAAAATTGTGTCTTAGTTATTTTTCTGGAGCCTCCGAACCGTAGGAAACACCTGAACCGTAGGAACCGTTCGATCCGTTCGAACCGTAGAAACCGTCCAAGCTGTACAAATTGTCCAAATCGTTCAAATTAATCCAGAAACTTAGAAATTCAATAAATTTTAAATGAAATAATTATTTTTCTACATTTTATTGAAGCTTAGATATAAAATTGTGTCTTAGTTATTTTTCTGGAGCCTCCGAACCGTAGGAAACACCTGAACCGTAGGAACCGTTCGATCCGTTCGAACCGTAGAAACCGTCCAAGCTGTACAAATTGTCCAAATCGTTCAAATTAATCCAGAAACTTAGAAATTCAATAAACTTTAAATAAATTTATTATTTTTCTGCATTTTATAGAAGCTTAGATATAAAATTGTGTCTTAGTTATTTTTCTGGAGCCTCCGAACCGTAGGAAACACCTGAACCGTAGGAACCGTTCGATCCGTTCGAACCGTAGAAACCGTCCAAGCTGTACAAATTGTCCAAATCGTTCAAATTAATCCAGAAACTTAGAAATTCAATAAATTTTAAATGAAATAATTATTTTTCTACATTTTATTGAAGCTTGGATATAAAATTGTGTCTTAGTTATTTTTCTGGAGCCTCCGAACCGTAGGAAACACCTGAACCGTAGGAACCGTTCGATCCGTTCGAACCGTAGAAACCGTCCAAGCTGTACAAATTGTCCAAATCGTTCAAATTAATCCAGAAACTTAGAAATTCAATAAATTTTAAATGAAATAATTATTTTTCTACATTTTATTGAAGCTTGGATATAAAATTGTGTCTTAGTTATTTTTCTGGAGCCTCCGAACCGTAGGAAACACCTGAACCGTAGGAACCGTTCGATCCGTTCGAACCGTAGAAACCGTCCAAGCTGTACAAATTGTCCAAATCGTTCAAATTAATCCAGAAACTTAGAAATTCAATAAACTTTAAATAAATTTATTATTTTTCTGCATTTTATAGAAGCTTAGATATAAAATTGTGTCTTAGTTATTTTTCTGGAGCCTCCGAACCGTAGGAAACACCTGAACCGTAGGAACCGTTCGATCCGTTCGAACCGTAGAAACCGTCCAAGCTGTACAAATTGTCCAAATCGTTCAAATTAATCCAGAAACTTAGAAATTCAATAAATTTTAAATGAAATAATTATTTTTCTACATTTTATTGAAGCTTGGATATAAAATTGTGTCTTAGTTATTTTTCTGGAGCCTCCGAACCGTAGGAAACACCTGAACCGTAGGAACCGTTCGATCCGTTCGAACCGTAGAAACCGTCCAAGCTGTACAAATTGTCCAAATCGTTCAAATTAATCCAGAAACTTAGAAATTCAATAAATTTTAAATGAAATAATTATTTCTCTACATTTTATTGAAGCTTGGATATAAAATTGTGTCTTAGTTATTTTTCTGGAGCCTCCGAACCGTAGGAAACACCTGAACCGTAGGAACCGTTCGATCCGTTCGAACCGTAGAAACCGTCCAAGCTGTACAAATTGTCCAAATCGTTCAAATTAATCCAGAAACTTAGAAATTCAATAAACTTTAAATAAATTTATTATTTTTCTGCATTTTATAGAAGCTTAGATATAAAATTGTGTCTTAGTTATTTTTCTGGAGCCTCCGAACCGTAGGAAACACCTGAACCGTAGGAACCGTTCGATCCGTTCGAACCGTAGAAACCGTCCAAGCTGTACAAATTGTCCAAATCGTTCAAATTAATCCAGAAACTTAGAAATTCAATAAATTTTAAATGAAATAATTATTTTTCTACATTTTATTGAAGCTTGGATATAAAATTGTGTCTTAGTTATTTTTCTGGAGCCTCCGAACCGTAGGAAACACCTGAACCGTAGGAACCGTTCGATCCGTTCGAACCGTAGAAACCGTCCAAGCTGTACAAATTGTCCAAATCGTTCAAATTAATCCAGAAACTTAGAAATTCAATAAATTTTAAATGAAATAATTATTTCTCTACATTTTATTGAAGCTTAGATATAAAATTGTTTCTTAGTTATTTTTCTGGAGCCTCCGAACCGTAGGAAACACCTGAACCGTAGGAACCGTTCGATCCGTTCGAACCGTAGAAACCGTCCAAGCTGTACAAATTGTCCAAATCGTTCAAACTAATCCAGAAACTTAGAAATTCAATAAATTTTAAATGAAATAATTATTTCTCTACATTTTATTGAAGCTTAGATATAAAATTGTTTCTTAGTTATTTTTCTGGAGCCTCCGAACCGTAGGAAACACCTGAACCGTAGGAACCGTTCGATCCGTTCGAACCGTAGAAACCGTCCAAGCTGTACAAATTGTCCAAATCGTTCAAATTAATCCAGAAACTTAGAAATTCAATAAACTTTAAATAAATTTATTATTTTTCTGCATTTTATAGAAGCTTAGATATAAAATTGTGTCTTAGTTATTTTTCTGGAGCCTCCGAACCGTAGGAAACACCTGAACCGTAGGAACCGTTCGATCCGTTCGAACCGTAGAAACCGTCCAAGCTGTACAAATTGTCCAAATCGTTCAAATTAATCCAGAAACTTAGAAATTCAATAAATTTTAAATGAAATAATTATTTCTCTACATTTTATTGAAGCTTAGATATAAAATTGTGTCTTAGTTATTTTTCTGGAGCCTCCGAACCGTAGGAAACACCTGAACCGTAGGAACCGTTCGATCCGTTCGAACCGTAGAAACCGTCCAAGCTGTACAAATTGTCCAAATCGTTCAAATTAATCCAGAAACTTAGAAATTCAATAAACTTTAAATAAATTTATTATTTTTCTGCATTTTATAGAAGCTTAGATATAAAATTGTGTCTTAGTTATTTTTCTGGAGCCTCCGAACCGTAGGAAACACCTGAACCGTAGGAACCGTTCGATCCGTTCGAACCGTAGAAACCGTCCAAGCTGTACAAATTGTCCAAATCGTTCAAATTATTCCAGAAACTTAGAAATTCAATAAATTTTAAATGAAATAATTATTTCTCTACATTTTATTGAAGCTTAGATATAAAATTGTGTCTTAGTTATTTTTCTGGAGCCTCCGAACCGTAGGAAACACCTGAACCGTAGGAACCGTTCGATCCGTTCGAACCGTAGAAACCGTCCAAGCTGTACAAATTGTCCAAATCGTTCAAATTAATCCAGAAACTTAGAAATTCAATAAATTTTAAATGAAATAATTATTTCTCTACATTTTATTGAAGCTTAGATATAAAATTGTGTCTTAGTTATTTTTCTGGAGCCTCCGAACCGTAGGAAACACCTGAACCGTAGGAACCGTTCGATCCGTTCGAACCGTAGAAACCGTCCAAGCTGTACAAATTGTCCAAATCGTTCAAATTAATCCAGAAACTTAGAAATTCAATAAACTTTAAATAAATTTATTATTTTTCTGCATTTTATAGAAGCTTAGATATAAAATTGTGTCTTAGTTATTTTTCTGGAGCCTCCGAACCGTAGGAAACACCTGAACCGTAGGAACCGTTCGATCCGTTCGAACCGTAGAAACCGTCCAAGCTGTACAAATTGTCCAAATCGTTCAAATTAATCCAGAAACTTAGAAATTCAATAAACTTTAAATAAATTTATTATTTTTCTGCATTTTATAGAAGCTTAGATATAAAATTGTGTCTTAGTTATTTTTCTGGAGCCTCCGAACCGTAGGAAACACCTGAACCGTAGGAACCGTTCGATCCGTTCGAACCGTAGAAACCGTCCAAGCTGTACAAATTGTCCAAATCGTTCAAATTAATCCAGAAACTTAGAAATTCAATAAACTTTAAATAAATTTATTATTTTTCTGCATTTTATAGAAGCTTAGATATAAAATTGTGTCTTAGTTATTTTTCTGGAGCCTCCGAACCGTAGGAAACACCTGAACCGTAGGAACCGTTCGATCCGTTCGAACCGTAGAAACCGTCCAAGCTGTACAAATTGTCCAAATCGTTCAAATTAATCCAGAAACTTAGAAATTCAATAAATTTTAAATGAAATAATTATTTCTCTACATTTTATTGAAGCTTAGATATAAAATTGTGTCTTAGTTATTTTTCTGGAGCCTCCGAACCGTAGGAAACACCTGAACCGTAGGAACCGTTCGATCCGTTCGAACCGTAGAAACCGTCCAAGCTGTACAAATTGTCCAAATCGTTCAAATTAATCCAGAAACTTAGAAATTCAATAAACTTTAAATAAATTTATTATTTTTCTGCATTTTATAGAAGCTTAGATATAAAATTGTGTCTTAGTTATTTTTCTGGAGCCTCCGAACCGTAGGAAACACCTGAACCGTAGGAACCGTTCGATCCGTTCGAACCGTAGAAACCGTCCAAGCTGTACAAATTGTCCAAATCGTTCAAATTAATCCAGAAACTTAGAAATTCAATAAACTTTAAATAAATTTATTATTTTTCTGCATTTTATAGAAGCTTAGATATAAAATTGTGTCTTAGTTATTTTTCTGGAGCCTCCGAACCGTAGGAAACACCTGAACCGTAGGAACCGTTCGATCCGTTCGAACCGTAGAAACCGTCCAAGCTGTACAAATTGTCCAAATCGTTCAAATTAATCCAGAAACTTAGAAATTCAATAAACTTTAAATAAATTTATTATTTTTCTGCATTTTATAGAAGCTTAGATATAAAATTGTGTCTTAGTTATTTTTCTGGAGCCTCCGAACCGTAGGAAACACCTGAACCGTAGGAACCGTTCGATCCGTTCGAACCGTAGAAACCGTCCAAGCTGTACAAATTGTCCAAATCGTTCAAATTAATCCAGAAACTTAGAAATTCAATAAATTTTAAATGAAATAATTATTTCTCTACATTTTATTGAAGCTTAGATATAAAATTGTGTCTTAGTTATTTTTCTGGAGCCTCCGAACCGTAGGAAACACCTGAACCGTAGGAACCGTTCGATCCGTTCGAACCGTAGAAACCGTCCAAGCTGTACAAATTGTCCAAATCGTTCAAATTAATCCAGAAACTTAGAAATTCAATAAACTTTAAATAAATTTATTATTTTTCTGCATTTTATAGAAGCTTAGATATAAAATTGTGTCTTAGTTATTTTTCTGGAGCCTCCGAACCGTAGGAAACACCTGAACCGTAGGAACCGTTCGATCCGTTCGAACCGTAGAAACCGTCCAAGCTGTACAAATTGTCCAAATCGTTCAAATTAATCCAGAAACTTAGAAATTCAATAAATTTTAAATGAAATAATTATTTCTCTACATTTTATTGAAGCTTAGATATAAAATTGTGTCTTAGTTATTTTTCTGGAGCCTCCGAACCGTAGGAAACACCTGAACCGTAGGAACCGTTCGATCCGTTCGAACCGTAGAAACCGTCCAAGCTGTACAAATTGTCCAAATCGTTCAAATTAATCCAGAAACTTAGAAATTCAATAAACTTTAAATAAATTTATTATTTTTCTGCATTTTATAGAAGCTTAGATATAAAATTGTGTCTTAGTTATTTTTCTGGAGCCTCCGAACCGTAGGAAACACCTGAACCGTAGGAACCGTTCGATCCGTTCGAACCGTAGAAACCGTCCAAGCTGTACAAATTGTCCAAATCGTTCAAATTAATCCAGAAACTTAGAAATTCAATAAACTTTAAATAAATTTATTATTTTTCTGCATTTTATAGAAGCTTAGATATAAAATTGTGTCTTAGTTATTTTTCTGGAGCCTCCGAACCGTAGGAAACACCTGAACCGTAGGAACCGTTCGATCCGTTCGAACCGTAGAAACCGTCCAAGCTGTACAAATTGTCCAAATCGTTCAAATTAATCCAGAAACTTAGAAATTCAATAAACTTTAAATAAATTTATTATTTTTCTGCATTTTATAGAAGCTTAGATATAAAATTGTGTCTTAGTTATTTTTCTGGAGCCTCCGAACCGTAGGAAACACCTGAACCGTAGGAACCGTTCGATCCGTTCGAACCGTAGAAACCGTCCAAGCTGTACAAATTGTCCAAATCGTTCAAATTAATCCAGAAACTTAGAAATTCAATAAACTTTAAATAAATTTATTATTTTTCTGCATTTTATAGAAGCTTAGATATAAAATTGTGTCTTAGTTATTTTTCTGGAGCCTCCGAACCGTAGGAAACACCTGAACCGTAGGAACCGTTCGATCCGTTCGAACCGTAGAAACCGTCCAAGCTGTACAAATTGTCCAAATCGTTCAAATTAATCCAGAAACTTAGAAATTCAATAAATTTTAAATGAAATAATTATTTCTCTACATTTTATTGAAGCTTAGATATAAAATTGTGTCTTAGTTATTTTTCTGGAGCCTCCGAACCGTAGGAAACACCTGAACCGTAGGAACCGTTCGATCCGTTCGAACCGTAGAAACCGTCCAAGCTGTACAAATTGTCCAAATCGTTCAAATTAATCCAGAAACTTAGAAATTCAATAAACTTTAAATAAATTTATTATTTTTCTGCATTTTATAGAAGCTTAGATATAAAATTGTGTCTTAGTTATTTTTCTGGAGCCTCCGAACCGTAGGAAACACCTGAACCGTAGGAACCGTTCGATCCGTTCGAACCGTAGAAACCGTCCAAGCTGTACAAATTGTCCAAATCGTTCAAATTAATCCAGAAACTTAGAAATTCAATAAATTTTAAATGAAATAATTATTTCTCTACATTTTATTGAAGCTTAGATATAAAATTGTGTCTTAGTTATTTTTCTGGAGCCTCCGAACCGTAGGAAACACCTGAACCGTAGGAACCGTTCGATCCGTTCGAACCGTAGAAACCGTCCAAGCTGTACAAATTGTCCAAATCGTTCAAATTAATCCAGAAACTTAGAAATTCAATAAACTTTAAATAAATTTATTATTTTTCTGCATTTTATAGAAGCTTAGATATAAAATTGTGTCTTAGTTATTTTTCTGGAGCCTCCGAACCGTAGGAAACACCTGAACCGTAGGAACCGTTCGATCCGTTCGAACCGTAGAAACCGTCCAAGCTGTACAAATTGTCCAAATCGTTCAAATTAATCCAGAAACTTAGAAATTCAATAAACTTTAAATAAATTTATTATTTTTCTGCATTTTATAGAAGCTTAGATATAAAATTGTGTCTTAGTTATTTTTCTGGAGCCTCCGAACCGTAGGAAACACCTGAACCGTAGGAACCGTTCGATCCGTTCGAACCGTAGAAACCGTCCAAGCTGTACAAATTGTCCAAATCGTTCAAATTAATCCAGAAACTTAGAAATTCAATAAACTTTAAATAAATTTATTATTTTTCTGCATTTTATAGAAGCTTAGATATAAAATTGTGTCTTAGTTATTTTTCTGGAGCCTCCGAACCGTAGGAAACACCTGAACCGTAGGAACCGTTCGATCCGTTCGAACCGTAGAAACCGTCCAAGCTGTACAAATTGTCCAAATCGTTCAAATTAATCCAGAAACTTAGAAATTCAATAAACTTTAAATAAATTTATTATTTTTCTGCATTTTATAGAAGCTTAGATATAAAATTGTGTCTTAGTTATTTTTCTGGAGCCTCCGAACCGTAGGAAACACCTGAACCGTAGGAACCGTTCGATCCGTTCGAACCGTAGAAACCGTCCAAGCTGTACAAATTGTCCAAATCGTTCAAATTAATCCAGAAACTTAGAAATTCAATAAATTTTAAATGAAATAATTATTTTTCTACATTTTATTGAAGCTTGGATATAAAATTGTGTCTTAGTTATTTTTCTGGAGCCTCCGAACCGTAGGAAACACCTGAACCGTAGGAACCGTTCGATCCGTTCGAACCGTAGAAACCGTCCAAGCTGTACAAATTGTCCAAATCGTTCAAATTAATCCAGAAACTTAGAAATTCAATAAATTTTAAATGAAATAATTATTTTTCTACATTTTATTGAAGCTTGGATATAAAATTGTGTCTTAGTTATTTTTCTGGAGCCTCCGAACCGTAGGAAACACCTGAACCGTAGGAACCGTTCGATCCGTTCGAACCGTAGAAACCGTCCAAGCTGTACAAATTGTCCAAATCGTTCAAATTAATCCAGAAACTTAGAAATTCAATAAATTTTAAATGAAATAATTATTTTTCTACATTTTATTGAAGCTTAGATATAAAATTGTGTCTTACTTATTTTTCTGGAGCCTCCGAACCGTAGGAAACACCTGAACCGTAGGAACCGTTCGATCCGTTCGAACCGTAGAAACCGTCCAAGCTGTACAAATTGTCCAAATCGTTCAAATTAATCCAGAAACTTAGAAATTCAATAAACTTTAAATAAATTTATTATTTTTCTGCATTTTATAGAAGCTTAGATATAAAATTGTGTCTTAGTTATTTTTCTGGAGCCTCCGAACCGTAGGAAACACCTGAACCGTAGGAACCGTTCGATCCGTTCGAACCGTAGAAACCGTCCAAGCTGTACAAATTGTCCAAATCGTTCAAATTAATCCAGAAACTTAGAAATTCAATAAATTTTAAATGAAATAATTATTTTTCTACATTTTATTGAAGCTTGGATATAAAATTGTGTCTTAGTTATTTTTCTGGAGCCTCCGAACCGTAGGAAACACCTGAACCGTAGGAACCGTTCGATCCGTTCGAACCGTAGAAACCGTCCAAGCTGTACAAATTGTCCAAATCGTTCAAATTAATCCAGAAACTTAGAAATTCAATAAATTTTAAATGAAATAATTATTTTTCTACATTTTATTGAAGCTTGGATATAAAATTGTGTCTTAGTTATTTTTCTGGAGCCTCCGAACCGTAGGAAACACCTGAACCGTAGGAACCGTTCGATCCGTTCGAACCGTAGAAACCGTCCAAGCTGTACAAATTGTCCAAATCGTTCAAATTAATCCAGAAACTTAGAAATTCAATAAACTTTAAATAAATTTATTATTTTTCTGCATTTTATAGAAGCTTAGATATAAAATTGTGTCTTAGTTATTTTTCTGGAGCCTCCGAACCGTAGGAAACACCTGAACCGTAGGAACCGTTCGATCCGTTCGAACCGTAGAAACCGTCCAAGCTGTACAAATTGTCCAAATCGTTCAAATTAATCCAGAAACTTAGAAATTCAATAAATTTTAAATGAAATAATTATTTTTCTACATTTTATTGAAGCTTGGATATAAAATTGTGTCTTAGTTATTTTTCTGGAGCCTCCGAACCGTAGGAAACACCTGAACCGTAGGAACCGTTCGATCCGTTCGAACCGTAGAAACCGTCCAAGCTGTACAAATTGTCCAAATCGTTCAAATTAATCCAGAAACTTAGAAATACAATAAACTTTAAATAAATTTATTATTTTTCTGCATTTTATAGAAGCTTAGATATAAAATTGTGTCTTAGTTATTTTTCTGGAGCCTCCGAACCGTAGGAAACACCTGAACCGTAGGAACCGTTCGATCCGTTCGAACCGTAGAAACCGTCCAAGCTGTACAAATTGTCCAAATCGTTCAAATTAATCCAGAAACTTAGAAATTCAATAAATTTTAAATGAAATAATTATTTTTCTACATTTTATTGAAGCTTGGATATAAAATTGTGTCTTAGTTATTTTTCTGGAGCCTCCGAACCGTAGGAAACACCTGAACCGTAGGAACCGTTCGATCCGTTCGAACCGTAGAAACCGTCCAAGCTGTACAAATTGTCCAAATCGTTCAAATTAATCCAGAAACTTAGAAATTCAATAAATTTTAAATGAAATAATTATTTCTCTACATTTTATTGAAGCTTGGATATAAAATTGTGTCTTAGTTATTTTTCTGGAGCCTCCGAACCGTAGGAAACACCTGAACCGTAGGAACCGTTCGATCCGTTCGAACCGTAGAAACCGTCCAAGCTGTACAAATTGTCCAAATCGTTCAAATTAATCCAGAAACTTAGAAATTCAATAAATTTTAAATGAAATAATTATTTCTCTACATTTTATTGAAGCTTAGATATAAAATTGTGTCTTAGTTATTTTTCTGGAGCCTCCGAACCGTAGGAAACACCTGAACCGTAGGAACCGTTCGATCCGTTCGAACCGTAGAAACCGTCCAAGCTGTACAAATTGTCCAAATCGTTCAAATTAATCCAGAAACTTAGAAATTCAATAAATTTTAAATGAAATAATTATTTCTCTACATTTTATTGAAGCTTAGATATAAAATTGTGTCTTAGTTATTTTTCTGGAGCCTCCGAACCGTAGGAAACACCTGAACCGTAGGAACCGTTCGATCCGTTCGAACCGTAGAAACCGTCCAAGCTGTACAAATTGTCCAAATCGTTCAAATTAATCCAGAAACTTAGAAATTCAATAAACTTTAAATAAATTTATTATTTTTCTGCATTTTATAGAAGCTTAGATATAAAATTGTGTCTTAGTTATTTTTCTGGAGCCTCCGAACCGTAGGAAACACCTGAACCGTAGGAACCGTTCGATCCGTTCGAACCGTAGAAACCGTCCAAGCTGTACAAATTGTCCAAATCGTTCAAACTAATCCAGAAACTTAGAAATTCAATAAATTTTAAATGAAATAATTATTTCTCTACATTTTATTGAAGCTTAGATATAAAATTGTTTCTTAGTTATTTTTCTGGAGCCTCCGAACCGTAGGAAACACCTGAACCGTAGGAACCGTTCGATCCGTTCGAACCGTAGAAACCGTCCAAGCTGTACAAATTGTCCAAATCGTTCAAATTAATCCAGAAACTTAGAAATTCAATAAACTTTAAATAAATTTATTATTTTTCTGCATTTTATAGAAGCTTAGATATAAAATTGTGTCTTAGTTATTTTTCTGGAGCCTCCGAACCGTAGGAAACACCTGAACCGTAGGAACCGTTCGATCCGTTCGAACCGTAGAAACCGTCCAAGCTGTACAAATTGTCCAAATCGTTCAAATTAATCCAGAAACTTAGAAATTCAATAAACTTTAAATAAATTTATTATTTTTCTGCATTTTATAGAAGCTTAGATATAAAATTGTGTCTTAGTTATTTTTCTGGAGCCTCCGAACCGTAGGAAACACCTGAACCGTAGGAACCGTTCGATCCGTTCGAACCGTAGAAACCGTCCAAGCTGTACAAATTGTCCAAATCGTTCAAATTAATCCAGAAACTTAGAAATTCAATAAATTTTAAATGAAATAATTATTTCTCTACATTTTATTGAAGCTTAGATATAAAATTGTGTCTTAGTTATTTTTCTGGAGCCTCCGAACCGTAGGAAACACCTGAACCGTAGGAACCGTTCGATCCGTTCGAACCGTAGAAACCGTCCAAGCTGTACAAATTGTCCAAATCGTTCAAATTAATCCAGAAACTTAGAAATTCAATAAATTTTAAATGAAATAATTATTTTTCTACATTTTATTGAAGCTTGGATATAAAATTGTGTCTTAGTTATTTTTCTGGAGCCTCCGAACCGTAGGAAACACCTGAACCGTAGGAACCGTTCGATCCGTTCGAACCGTAGAAACCGTCCAAGCTGTACAAATTGTCCAAATCGTTCAAATTAATCCAGAAACTTAGAAATTCAATAAATTTTAAATGAAATAATTATTTCTCTACATTTTATTGAAGCTTAGATATAAAATTGTGTCTTAGTTATTTTTCTGGAGCCTCCGAACCGTAGGAAACACCTGAACCGTAGGAACCGTTCGATCCGTTCGAACCGTAGAAACCGTCCAAGCTGTACAAATTGTCCAAATCGTTCAAATTAATCCAGAAACTTAGAAATTCAATAAACTTTAAATAAATTTATTATTTTTCTGCATTTTATAGAAGCTTAGATATAAAATTGTGTCTTAGTTATTTTTCTGGAGCCTCCGAACCGTAGGAAACACCTGAACCGTAGGAACCGTTCGATCCGTTCGAACCGTAGAAACCGTCCAAGCTGTACAAATTGTCCAAATCGTTCAAATTAATCCAGAAACTTAGAAATTCAATAAACTTTAAATAAATTTATTATTTTTCTGCATTTTATAGAAGCTTAGATATAAAATTGTGTCTTAGTTATTTTTCTGGAGCCTCCGAACCGTAGGAAACACCTGAACCGTAGGAACCGTTCGATCCGTTCGAACCGTAGAAACCGTCCAAGCTGTACAAATTGTCCAAATCGTTCAAATTAATCCAGAAACTTAGAAATTCAATAAATTTTAAATGAAATAATTATTTCTCTACATTTTATTGAAGCTTAGATATAAAATTGTGTCTTAGTTATTTTTCTGGAGCCTCCGAACCGTAGGAAACACCTGAACCGTAGGAACCGTTCGATCCGTTCGAACCGTAGAAACCGTCCAAGCTGTACAAATTGTCCAAATCGTTCAAATTAATCCAGAAACTTAGAAATTCAATAAATTTTAAATGAAATAATTATTTTTCTACATTTTATTGAAGCTTGGATATAAAATTGTGTCTTAGTTATTTTTCTGGAGCCTCCGAACCGTAGGAAACACCTGAACCGTAGGAACCGTTCGATCCGTTCGAACCGTAGAAACCGTCCAAGCTGTACAAATTGTCCAAATCGTTCAAATTAATCCAGAAACTTAGAAATTCAATAAATTTTAAATGAAATAATTATTTCTCTACATTTTATTGAAGCTTAGATATAAAATTGTGTCTTAGTTATTTTTCTGGAGCCTCCGAACCGTAGGAAACACCTGAACCGTAGGAACCGTTCGATCCGTTCGAACCGTAGAAACCGTCCAAGCTGTACAAATTGTCCAAATCGTTCAAATTAATCCAGAAACTTAGAAATTCAATAAACTTTAAATAAATTTATTATTTTTCTGCATTTTATAGAAGCTTAGATATAAAATTGTGTCTTAGTTATTTTTCTGGAGCCTCCGAACCGTAGGAAACACCTGAACCGTAGGAACCGTTCGATCCGTTCGAACCGTAGAAACCGTCCAAGCTGTACAAATTGTCCAAATCGTTCAAATTAATCCAGAAACTTAGAAATTCAATAAACTTTAAATAAATTTATTATTTTTCTGCATTTTATAGAAGCTTAGATATAAAATTGTGTCTTAGTTATTTTTCTGGAGCCTCCGAACCGTAGGAAACACCTGAACCGTAGGAACCGTTCGATCCGTTCGAACCGTAGAAACCGTCCAAGCTGTACAAATTGTCCAAATCGTTCAAATTAATCCAGAAACTTAGAAATTCAATAAACTTTAAATAAATTTATTATTTTTCTGCATTTTATAGAAGCTTAGATATAAAATTGTGTCTTAGTTATTTTTCTGGAGCCTCCGAACCGTAGGAAACACCTGAACCGTAGGAACCGTTCGATCCGTTCGAACCGTAGAAACCGTCCAAGCTGTACAAATTGTCCAAATCGTTCAAATTAATCCAGAAACTTAGAAATTCAATAAATTTTAAATGAAATAATTATTTTTCTACATTTTATTGAAGCTTGGATATAAAATTGTGTCTTAGTTATTTTTCTGGAGCCTCCGAACCGTAGGAAACACCTGAACCGTAGGAACCGTTCGATCCGTTCGAACCGTAGAAACCGTCCAAGCTGTACAAATTGTCCAAATCGTTCAAATTAATCCAGAAACTTAGAAATTCAATAAATTTTAAATGAAATAATTATTTTTCTACATTTTATTGAAGCTTGGATATAAAATTGTGTCTTAGTTATTTTTCTGGAGCCTCCGAACCGTAGGAAACACCTGAACCGTAGGAACCGTTCGATCCGTTCGAACCGTAGAAACCGTCCAAGCTGTACAAATTGTCCAAATCGTTCAAATTAATCCAGAAACTTAGAAATTCAATAAACTTTAAATAAATTTATTATTTTTCTGCATTTTATAGAAGCTTAGATATAAAATTGTGTCTTAGTTATTTTTCTGGAGCCTCCGAACCGTAGGAAACACCTGAACCGTAGGAACCGTTCGATCCGTTCGAACCGTAGAAACCGTCCAAGCTGTACAAATTGTCCAAATCGTTCAAATTAATCCAGAAACTTAGAAATTCAATAAACTTTAAATAAATTTATTATTTTTCTGCATTTTATAGAAGCTTAGATATAAAATTGTGTCTTAGTTATTTTTCTGGAGCCTCCGAACCGTAGGAAACACCTGAACCGTAGGAACCGTTCGATCCGTTCGAACCGTAGAAACCGTCCAAGCTGTACAAATTGTCCAAATCGTTCAAATTAATCCAGAAACTTAGAAATTCAATAAACTTTAAATAAATTTATTATTTTTCTGCATTTTATAGAAGCTTAGATATAAAATTGTGTCTTAGTTATTTTTCTGGAGCCTCCGAACCGTAGGAAACACCTGAACCGTAGGAACCGTTCGATCCGTTCGAACCGTAGAAACCGTCCAAGCTGTACAAATTGTCCAAATCGTTCAAATTAATCCAGAAACTTAGAAATTCAATAAATTTTAAATGAAATAATTATTTTTCTACATTTTATTGAAGCTTGGATATAAAATTGTGTCTTAGTTATTTTTCTGGAGCCTCCGAACCGTAGGAAACACCTGAACCGTAGGAACCGTTCGATCCGTTCGAACCGTAGAAACCGTCCAAGCTGTACAAATTGTCCAAATCGTTCAAATTAATCCAGAAACTTAGAAATTCAATAAATTTTAAATGAAATAATTATTTTTCTACATTTTATTGAAGCTTGGATATAAAATTGTGTCTTAGTTATTTTTCTGGAGCCTCCGAACCGTAGGAAACACCTGAACCGTAGGAACCGTTCGATCCGTTCGAACCGTAGAAACCGTCCAAGCTGTACAAATTGTCCAAATCGTTCAAATTAATCCAGAAACTTAGAAATTCAATAAACTTTAAATAAATTTATTATTTTTCTGCATTTTATAGAAGCTTAGATATAAAATTGTGTCTTAGTTATTTTTCTGGAGCCTCCGAACCGTAGGAAACACCTGAACCGTAGGAACCGTTCGATCCGTTCGAACCGTAGAAACCGTCCAAGCTGTACAAATTGTCCAAATCGTTCAAATTAATCCAGAAACTTAGAAATTCAATAAACTTTAAATAAATTTATTATTTTTCTGCATTTTATAGAAGCTTAGATATAAAATTGTGTCTTAGTTATTTTTCTGGAGCCTCCGAACCGTAGGAAACACCTGAACCGTAGGAACCGTTCGATCCGTTCGAACCGTAGAAACCGTCCAAGCTGTACAAATTGTCCAAATCGTTCAAATTAATCCAGAAACTTAGAAATTCAATAAATTTTAAATGAAATAATTATTTTTCTACATTTTATTGAAGCTTGGATATAAAATTGTGTCTTAGTTATTTTTCTGGAGCCTCCGAACCGTAGGAAACACCTGAACCGTAGGAACCGTTCGATCCGTTCGAACCGTAGAAACCGTCCAAGCTGTACAAATTGTCCAAATCGTTCAAATTAATCCAGAAACTTAGAAATTCAATAAACTTTAAATAAATTTATTATTTTTCTGCATTTTATAGAAGCTTAGATATAAAATTGTGTCTTAGTTATTTTTCTGGAGCCTCCGAACCGTAGGAAACACCTGAACCGTAGGAACCGTTCGATCCGTTCGAACCGTAGAAACCGTCCAAGCTGTACAAATTGTCCAAATCGTTCAAATTAATCCAGAAACTTAGAAATTCAATAAACTTTAAATAAATTTATTATTTTTCTGCATTTTATAGAAGCTTAGATATAAAATTGTGTCTTAGTTATTTTTCTGGAGCCTCCGAACCGTAGGAAACACCTGAACCGTAGGAACCGTTCGATCCGTTCGAACCGTAGAAACCGTCCAAGCTGTACAAATTGTCCAAATCGTTCAAATTAATCCAGAAACTTAGAAATTCAATAAACTTTAAATAAATTTATTATTTTTCTGCATTTTATAGAAGCTTAGATATAAAATTGTGTCTTAGTTATTTTTCTGGAGCCTCCGAACCGTAGGAAACACCTGAACCGTAGGAACCGTTCGATCCGTTCGAACCGTAGAAACCGTCCAAGCTGTACAAATTGTCCAAATCGTTCAAATTAATCCAGAAACTTAGAAATTCAATAAATTTTAAATGAAATAATTATTTTTCTACATTTTATTGAAGCTTGGATATAAAATTGTGTCTTAGTTATTTTTCTGGAGCCTCCGAACCGTAGGAAACACCTGAACCGTAGGAACCGTTCGATCCGTTCGAACCGTAGAAACCGTCCAAGCTGTACAAATTGTCCAAATCGTTCAAATTAATCCAGAAACTTAGAAATTCAATAAATTTTAAATGAAATAATTATTTTTCTACATTTTATTGAAGCTTGGATATAAAATTGTGTCTTAGTTATTTTTCTGGAGCCTCCGAACCGTAGGAAACACCTGAACCGTAGGAACCGTTCGATCCGTTCGAACCGTAGAAACCGTCCAAGCTGTACAAATTGTCCAAATCGTTCAAATTAATCCAGAAACTTAGAAATTCAATAAATTTTAAATGAAATAATTATTTTTCTACATTTTATTGAAGCTTAGATATAAAATTGTGTCTTAGTTATTTTTCTGGAGCCTCCGAACCGTAGGAAACACCTGAACCGTAGGAACCGTTCGATCCGTTCGAACCGTAGAAACCGTCCAAGCTGTACAAATTGTCCAAATCGTTCAAATTAATCCAGAAACTTAGAAATTCAATAAACTTTAAATAAATTTATTATTTTTCTGCATTTTATAGAAGCTTAGATATAAAATTGTGTCTTAGTTATTTTTCTGGAGCCTCCGAACCGTAGGAAACACCTGAACCGTAGGAACCGTTCGATCCGTTCGAACCGTAGAAACCGTCCAAGCTGTACAAATTGTCCAAATCGTTCAAATTAATCCAGAAACTTAGAAATTCAATAAATTTTAAATGAAATAATTATTTTTCTACATTTTATTGAAGCTTGGATATAAAATTGTGTCTTAGTTATTTTTCTGGAGCCTCCGAACCGTAGGAAACACCTGAACCGTAGGAACCGTTCGATCCGTTCGAACCGTAGAAACCGTCCAAGCTGTACAAATTGTCCAAATCGTTCAAATTAATCCAGAAACTTAGAAATTCAATAAATTTTAAATGAAATAATTATTTTTCTACATTTTATTGAAGCTTGGATATAAAATTGTGTCTTAGTTATTTTTCTGGAGCCTCCGAACCGTAGGAAACACCTGAACCGTAGGAACCGTTCGATCCGTTCGAACCGTAGAAACCGTCCAAGCTGTACAAATTGTCCAAATCGTTCAAATTAATCCAGAAACTTAGAAATTCAATAAATTTTAAATGAAATAATTATTTTTCTACATTTTATTGAAGCTTGGATATAAAATTGTGTCTTAGTTATTTTTCTGGAGCCTCCGAACCGTAGGAAACACCTGAACCGTAGGAACCGTTCGATCCGTTCGAACCGTAGAAACCGTCCAAGCTGTACAAATTGTCCAAATCGTTCAAATTAATCCAGAAACTTAGAAATTCAATAAACTTTAAATAAATTTATTATTTTTCTGCATTTTATAGAAGCTTAGATATAAAATTGTGTCTTAGTTATTTTTCTGGAGCCTCCGAACCGTAGGAAACACCTGAACCGTAGGAACCGTTCGATCCGTTCGAACCGTAGAAACCGTCCAAGCTGTACAAATTGTCCAAATCGTTCAAATTAATCCAGAAACTTAGAAATTCAATAAACTTTAAATAAATTTATTATTTTTCTGCATTTTATAGAAGCTTAGATATAAAATTGTGTCTTAGTTATTTTTCTGGAGCCTCCGAACCGTAGGAAACACCTGAACCGTAGGAACCGTTCGATCCGTTCGAACCGTAGAAACCGTCCAAGCTGTACAAATTGTCCAAATCGTTCAAATTAATCCAGAAACTTAGAAATTCAATAAATTTTAAATGAAATAATTATTTTTCTACATTTTATTGAAGCTTGGATATAAAATTGTGTCTTAGTTATTTTTCTGGAGCCTCCGAACCGTAGGAAACACCTGAACCGTAGGAACCGTTCGATCCGTTCGAACCGTAGAAACCGTCCAAGCTGTACAAATTGTCCAAATCGTTCAAATTAATCCAGAAACTTAGAAATTCAATAAATTTTAAATGAAATAATTATTTTTCTACATTTTATTGAAGCTTAGATATAAAATTGTGTCTTACTTATTTTTCTGGAGCCTCCGAACCGTAGGAAACACCTGAACCGTAGGAACCGTTCGATCCGTTCGAACCGTAGAAACCGTCCAAGCTGTACAAATTGTCCAAATCGTTCAAATTAATCCAGAAACTTAGAAATTCAATAAATTTTAAATGAAATAATTATTTTTCTACATTTTATTGAAGCTTGGATATAAAATTGTGTCTTAGTTATTTTTCTGGAGCCTCCGAACCGTAGGAAACACCTGAACCGTAGGAACCGTTCGATCCGTTCGAACCGTAGAAACCGTCCAAGCTGTACAAATTGTCCAAATCGTTCAAATTAATCCAGAAACTTAGAAATTCAATAAATTTTAAATGAAATAATTATTTTTCTACATTTTATTGAAGCTTAGATATAAAATTGTGTCTTAGTTATTTTTCTGGAGCCTCCGAACCGTAGGAAACACCTGAACCGTAGGAACCGTTCGATCCGTTCGAACCGTAGAAACCGTCCAAGCTGTACAAATTGTCCAAATCGTTCAAATTAATCCAGAAACTTAGAAATTCAATAAACTTTAAATAAATTTATTATTTTTCTGCATTTTATAGAAGCTTAGATATAAAATTGTGTCTTAGTTATTTTTCTGGAGCCTCCGAACCGTAGGAAACACCTGAACCGTAGGAACCGTTCGATCCGTTCGAACCGTAGAAACCGTCCAAGCTGTACAAATTGTCCAAATCGTTCAAATTAATCCAGAAACTTAGAAATTCAATAAATTTTAAATGAAATAATTATTTTTCTACATTTTATTGAAGCTTGGATATAAAATTGTGTCTTAGTTATTTTTCTGGAGCCTCCGAACCGTAGGAAACACCTGAACCGTAGGAACCGTTCGATCCGTTCGAACCGTAGAAACCGTCCAAGCTGTACAAATTGTCCAAATCGTTCAAATTAATCCAGAAACTTAGAAATTCAATAAACTTTAAATAAATTTATTATTTTTCTGCATTTTATAGAAGCTTAGATATAAAATTGTGTCTTAGTTATTTTTCTGGAGCCTCCGAACCGTAGGAAACACCTGAACCGTAGGAACCGTTCGATCCGTTCGAACCGTAGAAACCGTCCAAGCTGTACAAATTGTCCAAATCGTTCAAATTAATCCAGAAACTTAGAAATTCAATAAATTTTAAATGAAATAATTATTTTTCTACATTTTATTGAAGCTTGGATATAAAATTGTGTCTTAGTTATTTTTCTGGAGCCTCCGAACCGTAGGAAACACCTGAACCGTAGGAACCGTTCGATCCGTTCGAACCGTAGAAACCGTCCAAGCTGTACAAATTGTCCAAATCGTTCAAATTAATCCAGAAACTTAGAAATACAATAAACTTTAAATAAATTTATTATTTTTCTGCATTTTATAGAAGCTTAGATATAAAATTGTGTCTTAGTTATTTTTCTGGAGCCTCCGAACCGTAGGAAACACCTGAACCGTAGGAACCGTTCGATCCGTTCGAACCGTAGAAACCGTCCAAGCTGTACAAATTGTCCAAATCGTTCAAATTAATCCAGAAACTTAGAAATTCAATAAATTTTAAATGAAATAATTATTTTTCTACATTTTATTGAAGCTTGGATATAAAATTGTGTCTTAGTTATTTTTCTGGAGCCTCCGAACCGTAGGAAACACCTGAACCGTAGGAACCGTTCGATCCGTTCGAACCGTAGAAACCGTCCAAGCTGTACAAATTGTCCAAATCGTTCAAATTAATCCAGAAACTTAGAAATTCAATAAATTTTAAATGAAATAATTATTTCTCTACATTTTATTGAAGCTTGGATATAAAATTGTGTCTTAGTTATTTTTCTGGAGCCTCCGAACCGTAGGAAACACCTGAACCGTAGGAACCGTTCGATCCGTTCGAACCGTAGAAACCGTCCAAGCTGTACAAATTGTCCAAATCGTTCAAATTAATCCAGAAACTTAGAAATTCAATAAACTTTAAATAAATTTATTATTTTTCTGCATTTTATAGAAGCTTAGATATAAAATTGTGTCTTAGTTATTTTTCTGGAGCCTCCGAACCGTAGGAAACACCTGAACCGTAGGAACCGTTCGATCCGTTCGAACCGTAGAAACCGTCCAAGCTGTACAAATTGTCCAAATCGTTCAAATTAATCCAGAAACTTAGAAATTCAATAAATTTTAAATGAAATAATTATTTTTCTACATTTTATTGAAGCTTGGATATAAAATTGTGTCTTAGTTATTTTTCTGGAGCCTCCGAACCGTAGGAAACACCTGAACCGTAGGAACCGTTCGATCCGTTCGAACCGTAGAAACCGTCCAAGCTGTACAAATTGTCCAAATCGTTCAAATTAATCCAGAAACTTAGAAATACAATAAACTTTAAATAAATTTATTATTTTTCTGCATTTTATAGAAGCTTAGATATAAAATTGTGTCTTAGTTATTTTTCTGGAGCCTCCGAACCGTAGGAAACACCTGAACCGTAGGAACCGTTCGATCCGTTCGAACCGTAGAAACCGTCCAAGCTGTACAAATTGTCCAAATCGTTCAAATTAATCCAGAAACTTAGAAATTCAATAAATTTTAAATGAAATAATTATTTTTCTACATTTTATTGAAGCTTGGATATAAAATTGTGTCTTAGTTATTTTTCTGGAGCCTCCGAACCGTAGGAAACACCTGAACCGTAGGAACCGTTCGATCCGTTCGAACCGTAGAAACCGTCCAAGCTGTACAAATTGTCCAAATCGTTCAAATTAATCCAGAAACTTAGAAATTCAATAAATTTTAAATGAAATAATTATTTTTCTACATTTTATTGAAGCTTGGATATAAAATTGTGTCTTACACAGTTAGAAAAATCCTTGTAACATTACATGCAACTGCATGGGTAGAAAGGAATCGGGTATTTACATGTATCAATACGGCTTAATTCATGTAAACTTCCCATCGCCTTCAACTGATTTGTTTACTGTAAACCTACATTTCCAATCATTATTTTTGGTATGGTTGTTTATCCAATAAGAAAAGCATCGATATTTGTTGATAAGAGATTTTAATATCTTACACATACATTTTATTTGATCCACACAAGAAAAATTGGTATTCAATAAATTTTCACGAACACCGGTTTTTTTGGTGCTATTCCCCCGACGACGGCAACGGCGATTGACATGCTGGTAGGAAAATAAGTTGTCATGCACTTGGGGTAGCCCGAGCTTTCGTTGAATTCAAGTGTCATTTTTCTGGAACAAATAAAATTGACCATTTGATGTAATAATTACAATAATTAGAAGGGTATTAAGCTTTATTTCTCGCTTACTTGCTTTAAAACTCAACATGCACCACCTCGATTCGAACAGAAGCGAACAGCACACGAGCAGGTACAACAAAATACGGTCGAACGTTGCGAACGCTAAGATTTACATGAAATTGCAAGCTGATTGATGAAGTTCGCCTTCGTTGGGAATCCAATAGGAACGAAAACAAAACAGAATTGGCAAACTGACGTTGACGCTGGATTTCGCATGCGGTGACATGTAAAATTCATCTTAGCCTTTAAATGTTATACTCTTTTTCATATTTTTCGTGCCGATGATGTGAAAACGTGCAATGTAAGATTACATTTTTCTTTCTGTGATAGTTATTTTTCTGGAGCCTCCGAACCGTAGGAAACACCTGAACCGTAGGAACCGTTCGATCCGTTCGAACCGTAGAAACCGTCCAAGCTGTACAAATTGTCCAAATCGTTCAAATTAATCCAGAAACTTAGAAATTCAATAAATTTTAAATGAAATAATTATTTCTCTACATTTTATTGAAGCTTAGATATAAAATTGTGTCTTAGTTATTTTTCTGGAGCCTCCGAACCGTAGGAAACACCTGAACCGTAGGAACCGTTCGATCCGTTCGAACCGTAGAAACCGTCCAAGCTGTACAAATTGTCCAAATCGTTCAAATTAATCCAGAAACTTAGAAATTCAATAAACTTTAAATAAATTTATTATTTTTCTGCATTTTATAGAAGCTTAGATATAAAATTGTGTCTTAGTTATTTTTCTGGAGCCTCCGAACCGTAGGAAACACCTGAACCGTAGGAACCGTTCGATCCGTTCGAACCGTAGAAACCGTCCAAGCTGTACAAATTGTCCAAATCGTTCAAATTAATCCAGAAACTTAGAAATTCAATAAATTTTAAATGAAATAATTATTTTTCTACATTTTATTGAAGCTTAGATATAAAATTGTGTCTTAGTTATTTTTCTGGAGCCTCCGAACCGTAGGAAACACCTGAACCGTAGGAACCGTTCGATCCGTTCGAACCGTAGAAACCGTCCAAGCTGTACAAATTGTCCAAATCGTTCAAATTAATCCAGAAACTTAGAAATACAATAAACTTTAAATAAATTTATTATTTTTCTGCATTTTATAGAAGCTTAGATATAAAATTGTGTCTTAGTTATTTTTCTGGAGCCTCCGAACCGTAGGAAACACCTGAACCGTAGGAACCGTTCGATCCGTTCGAACCGTAGAAACCGTCCAAGCTGTACAAATTGTCCAAATCGTTCAAATTAATCCAGAAACTTAGAAATTCAATAAATTTTAAATGAAATAATTATTTTTCTACATTTTATTGAAGCTTGGATATAAAATTGTGTCTTAGTTATTTTTCTGGAGCCTCCGAACCGTAGGAAACACCTGAACCGTAGGAACCGTTCGATCCGTTCGAACCGTAGAAACCGTCCAAGCTGTACAAATTGTCCAAATCGTTCAAATTAATCCAGAAACTTAGAAATTCAATAAATTTTAAATGAAATAATTATTTTTCTACATTTTATTGAAGCTTGGATATAAAATTGTGTCTTACACAGTTAGAAAAATCCTTGTAACATTACATGCAACTGCATGGGTAGAAAGGAATCGGGTATTTACATGTATCAATACGGCTTAATTCATGTAAACTTCCCATCGCCTTCAACTGATTTGTTTACTGTAAACCTACATTTCCAATCATTATTTTTGGTATGGTTGTTTATCCAATAAGAAAAGCATCGATATTTGTTGATAAGAGATTTTAATATCTTACACATACATTTTATTTGATCCACACAAGAAAAATTGGTATTCAATAAATTTTCACGAACACCGGTTTTTTTGGTGCTATTCCCCCGACGACGGCAACGGCGATTGACATGCTGGTAGGAAAATAAGTTGTCATGCACTTGGGGTAGCCCGAGCTTTCGTTGAATTCAAGTGTCATTTTTCTGGAACAAATAAAATTGACCATTTGATGTAATAATTACAATAATTAGAAGGGTATTAAGCTTTATTTCTCGCTTACTTGCTTTAAAACTCAACATGCACCACCTCGATTCGAACAGAAGCGAACAGCACACGAGCAGGTACAACAAAATACGGTCGAACGTTGCGAACGCTAAGATTTACATGAAATTGCAAGCTGATTGATGAAGTTCGCCTTCGTTGGGAATCCAATAGGAACGAAAACAAAACAGAATTGGCAAACTGACGTTGACGCTGGATTTCGCATGCGGTGACATGTAAAATTCATCTTAGCCTTTAAATGTTATACTCTTTTTCATATTTTTCGTGCCGATGATGTGAAAACGTGCAATGTAAGATTACATTTTTCTTTCTGTGTAGTTATTTTTCTGGAGCCTCCGAACCGTAGGAAACACCTGAACCGTAGGAACCGTTCGATCCGTTCGAACCGTAGAAACCGTCCAAGCTGTACAAATTGTCCAAATCGTTCAAATTAATCCAGAAACTTAGAAATTCAATAAATTTTAAATGAAATAATTATTTTTCTACATTTTATTGAAGCTTAGATATAAAATTGTGTCTTAGTTATTTTTCTGGAGCCTCCGAACCGTAGGAAACACCTGAACCGTAGGAACCGTTCGATCCGTTCGAACCGTAGAAACCGTCCAAGCTGTACAAATTGTCCAAATCGTTCAAACTAATCCAGAAACTTAGAAATTCAATAAATTTTAAATGAAATAATTATTTTTCTACATTTTATTGAAGCTTGGATATAAAATTGTGTCTTAGTTATTTTTCTGGAGCCTCCGAACCGTAGGAAACACCTGAACCGTAGGAACCGTTCGATCCGTTCGAACCGTAGAAACCGTCCAAGCTGTACAAATTGTCCAAATCGTTCAAACTAATCCAGAAACTTAGAAATTCAATAAATTTTAAATGAAATAATTATTTCTCTACATTTTATTGAAGCTTAGATATAAAATTGTTTCTTAGTTATTTTTCTGGAGCCTCCGAACCGTAGGAAACACCTGAACCGTAGGAACCGTTCGATCCGTTCGAACCGTAGAAACCGTCCAAGCTGTACAAATTGTCCAAATCGTTCAAATTAATCCAGAAACTTAGAAATTCAATAAACTTTAAATAAATTTATTATTTTTCTGCATTTTATAGAAGCTTAGATATAAAATTGTGTCTTAGTTATTTTTCTGGAGCCTCCGAACCGTAGGAAACACCTGAACCGTAGGAACCGTTCGATCCGTTCGAACCGTAGAAACCGTCCAAGCTGTACAAATTGTCCAAATCGTTCAAATTAATCCAGAAACTTAGAAATTCAATAAATTTTAAATGAAATAATTATTTCTCTACATTTTATTGAAGCTTAGATATAAAATTGTGTCTTAGTTATTTTTCTGGAGCCTCCGAACCGTAGGAAACACCTGAACCGTAGGAACCGTTCGATCCGTTCGAACCGTAGAAACCGTCCAAGCTGTACAAATTGTCCAAATCGTTCAAATTAATCCAGAAACTTAGAAATTCAATAAACTTTAAATAAATTTATTATTTTTCTGCATTTTATAGAAGCTTAGATATAAAATTGTGTCTTAGTTATTTTTCTGGAGCCTCCGAACCGTAGGAAACACCTGAACCGTAGGAACCGTTCGATCCGTTCGAACCGTAGAAACCGTCCAAGCTGTACAAATTGTCCAAATCGTTCAAATTAATCCAGAAACTTAGAAATTCAATAAATTTTAAATGAAATAATTATTTTTCTACATTTTATTGAAGCTTAGATATAAAATTGTGTCTTAGTTATTTTTCTGGAGCCTCCGAACCGTAGGAAACACCTGAACCGTAGGAACCGTTCGATCCGTTCGAACCGTAGAAACCGTCCAAGCTGTACAAATTGTCCAAATCGTTCAAATTAATCCAGAAACTTAGAAATTCAATAAACTTTAAATAAATTTATTATTTTTCTGCATTTTATAGAAGCTTAGATATAAAATTGTGTCTTAGTTATTTTTCTGGAGCCTCCGAACCGTAGGAAACACCTGAACCGTAGGAACCGTTCGATCCGTTCGAACCGTAGAAACCGTCCAAGCTGTACAAATTGTCCAAATCGTTCAAACTAATCCAGAAACTTAGAAATTCAATAAATTTTAAATGAAATAATTATTTCTCTACATTTTATTGAAGCTTAGATATAAAATTGTTTCTTAGTTATTTTTCTGGAGCCTCCGAACCGTAGGAAACACCTGAACCGTAGGAACCGTTCGATCCGTTCGAACCGTAGAAACCGTCCAAGCTGTACAAATTGTCCAAATCGTTCAAATTAATCCAGAAACTTAGAAATTCAATAAACTTTAAATAAATTTATTATTTTTCTGCATTTTATAGAAGCTTAGATATAAAATTGTGTCTTAGTTATTTTTCTGGAGCCTCCGAACCGTAGGAAACACCTGAACCGTAGGAACCGTTCGATCCGTTCGAACCGTAGAAACCGTCCAAGCTGTACAAATTGTCCAAATCGTTCAAATTAATCCAGAAACTTAGAAATTCAATAAACTTTAAATAAATTTATTATTTTTCTGCATTTTATAGAAGCTTAGATATAAAATTGTGTCTTAGTTATTTTTCTGGAGCCTCCGAACCGTAGGAAACACCTGAACCGTAGGAACCGTTCGATCCGTTCGAACCGTAGAAACCGTCCAAGCTGTACAAATTGTCCAAATCGTTCAAATTAATCCAGAAACTTAGAAATTCAATAAATTTTAAATGAAATAATTATTTTTCTACATTTTATTGAAGCTTGGATATAAAATTGTGTCTTAGTTATTTTTCTGGAGCCTCCGAACCGTAGGAAACACCTGAACCGTAGGAACCGTTCGATCCGTTCGAACCGTAGAAACCGTCCAAGCTGTACAAATTGTCCAAATCGTTCAAATTAATCCAGAAACTTAGAAATTCAATAAATTTTAAATGAAATAATTATTTTTCTACATTTTATTGAAGCTTGGATATAAAATTGTGTCTTACACAGTTAGAAAAATCCTTGTAACATTACATGCAACTGCATGGGTAGAAAGGAATCGGGTATTTACATGTATCAATACGGCTTAATTCATGTAAACTTCCCATCGCCTTCAACTGATTTGTTTACTGTAAACCTACATTTCCAATCATTATTTTTGGTATGGTTGTTTATCCAATAAGAAAAGCATCGATATTTGTTGATAAGAGATTTTAATATCTTACACATACATTTTATTTGATCCACACAAGAAAAATTGGTATTCAATAAATTTTCACGAACACCGGTTTTTTTGGTGCTATTCCCCCGACGACGGCAACGGCGATTGACATGCTGGTAGGAAAATAAGTTGTCATGCACTTGGGGTAGCCCGAGCTTTCGTTGAATTCAAGTGTCATTTTTCTGGAACAAATAAAATTGACCATTTGATGTAATAATTACAATAATTAGAAGGGTATTAAGCTTTATTTCTCGCTTACTTGCTTTAAAACTCAACATGCACCACCTCGATTCGAACAGAAGCGAACAGCACACGAGCAGGTACAACAAAATACGGTCGAACGTTGCGAACGCTAAGATTTACATGAAATTGCAAGCTGATTGATGAAGTTCGCCTTCGTTGGGAATCCAATAGGAACGAAAACAAAACAGAATTGGCAAACTGACGTTGACGCTGGATTTCGCATGCGGTGACATGTAAAATTCATCTTAGCCTTTAAATGTTATACTCTTTTTCATATTTTTCGTGCCGATGATGTGAAAACGTGCAATGTAAGATTACATTTTTCTTTCTGTGTAGTTATTTTTCTGGAGCCTCCGAACCGTAGGAAACACCTGAACCGTAGGAACCGTTCGATCCGTTCGAACCGTAGAAACCGTCCAAGCTGTACAAATTGTCCAAATCGTTCAAATTAATCCAGAAACTTAGAAATTCAATAAATTTTAAATGAAATAATTATTTTTCTACATTTTATTGAAGCTTAGATATAAAATTGTGTCTTAGTTATTTTTCTGGAGCCTCCGAACCGTAGGAAACACCTGAACCGTAGGAACCGTTCGATCCGTTCGAACCGTAGAAACCGTCCAAGCTGTACAAATTGTCCAAATCGTTCAAATTAATCCAGAAACTTAGAAATTCAATAAACTTTAAATAAATTTATTATTTTTCTGCATTTTATAGAAGCTTAGATATAAAATTGTGTCTTAGTTATTTTTCTGGAGCCTCCGAACCGTAGGAAACACCTGAACCGTAGGAACCGTTCGATCCGTTCGAACCGTAGAAACCGTCCAAGCTGTACAAATTGTCCAAATCGTTCAAACTAATCCAGAAACTTAGAAATTCAATAAATTTTAAATGAAATAATTATTTCTCTACATTTTATTGAAGCTTAGATATAAAATTGTTTCTTAGTTATTTTTCTGGAGCCTCCGAACCGTAGGAAACACCTGAACCGTAGGAACCGTTCGATCCGTTCGAACCGTAGAAACCGTCCAAGCTGTACAAATTGTCCAAATCGTTCAAATTAATCCAGAAACTTAGAAATTCAATAAACTTTAAATAAATTTATTATTTTTCTGCATTTTATAGAAGCTTAGATATAAAATTGTGTCTTAGTTATTTTTCTGGAGCCTCCGAACCGTAGGAAACACCTGAACCGTAGGAACCGTTCGATCCGTTCGAACCGTAGAAACCGTCCAAGCTGTACAAATTGTCCAAATCGTTCAAATTAATCCAGAAACTTAGAAATTCAATAAATTTTAAATGAAATAATTATTTCTCTACATTTTATTGAAGCTTAGATATAAAATTGTGTCTTAGTTATTTTTCTGGAGCCTCCGAACCGTAGGAAACACCTGAACCGTAGGAACCGTTCGATCCGTTCGAACCGTAGAAACCGTCCAAGCTGTACAAATTGTCCAAATCGTTCAAATTAATCCAGAAACTTAGAAATTCAATAAACTTTAAATAAATTTATTATTTTTCTGCATTTTATAGAAGCTTAGATATAAAATTGTGTCTTAGTTATTTTTCTGGAGCCTCCGAACCGTAGGAAACACCTGAACCGTAGGAACCGTTCGATCCGTTCGAACCGTAGAAACCGTCCAAGCTGTACAAATTGTCCAAATCGTTCAAATTAATCCAGAAACTTAGAAATTCAATAAACTTTAAATAAATTTATTATTTTTCTGCATTTTATAGAAGCTTAGATATAAAATTGTGTCTTAGTTATTTTTCTGGAGCCTCCGAACCGTAGGAAACACCTGAACCGTAGGAACCGTTCGATCCGTTCGAACCGTAGAAACCGTCCAAGCTGTACAAATTGTCCAAATCGTTCAAATTAATCCAGAAACTTAGAAATTCAATAAATTTTAAATGAAATAATTATTTTTCTACATTTTATTGAAGCTTAGATATAAAATTGTGTCTTAGTTATTTTTCTGGAGCCTCCGAACCGTAGGAAACACCTGAACCGTAGGAACCGTTCGATCCGTTCGAACCGTAGAAACCGTCCAAGCTGTACAAATTGTCCAAATCGTTCAAATTAATCCAGAAACTTAGAAATTCAATAAATTTTAAATGAAATAATTATTTTTCTACATTTTATTGAAGCTTGGATATAAAATTGTGTCTTAGTTATTTTTCTGGAGCCTCCGAACCGTAGGAAACACCTGAACCGTAGGAACCGTTCGATCCGTTCGAACCGTAGAAACCGTCCAAGCTGTACAAATTGTCCAAATCGTTCAAATTAATCCAGAAACTTAGAAATTCAATAAATTTTAAATGAAATAATTATTTCTCTACATTTTATTGAAGCTTAGATATAAAATTGTGTCTTAGTTATTTTTCTGGAGCCTCCGAACCGTAGGAAACACCTGAACCGTAGGAACCGTTCGATCCGTTCGAACCGTAGAAACCGTCCAAGCTGTACAAATTGTCCAAATCGTTCAAATTAATCCAGAAACTTAGAAATTCAATAAACTTTAAATAAATTTATTATTTTTCTGCATTTTATAGAAGCTTAGATATAAAATTGTGTCTTAGTTATTTTTCTGGAGCCTCCGAACCGTAGGAAACACCTGAACCGTAGGAACCGTTCGATCCGTTCGAACCGTAGAAACCGTCCAAGCTGTACAAATTGTCCAAATCGTTCAAACTAATCCAGAAACTTAGAAATTCAATAAATTTTAAATGAAATAATTATTTCTCTACATTTTATTGAAGCTTAGATATAAAATTGTTTCTTAGTTATTTTTCTGGAGCCTCCGAACCGTAGGAAACACCTGAACCGTAGGAACCGTTCGATCCGTTCGAACCGTAGAAACCGTCCAAGCTGTACAAATTGTCCAAATCGTTCAAATTAATCCAGAAACTTAGAAATTCAATAAACTTTAAATAAATTTATTTTTTTTCTGCATTTTATAGAAGCTTAGATATAAAATTGTGTCTTAGTTATTTTTCTGGAGCCTCCGAACCGTAGGAAACACCTGAACCGTAGGAACCGTTCGATCCGTTCGAACCGTAGAAACCGTCCAAGCTGTACAAATTGTCCAAATCGTTCAAATTAATCCAGAAACTTAGAAATTCAATAAATTTTAAATGAAATAATTATTTCTCTACATTTTATTGAAGCTTAGATATAAAATTGTGTCTTAGTTATTTTTCTGGAGCCTCCGAACCGTAGGAAACACCTGAACCGTAGGAACCGTTCGATCCGTTCGAACCGTAGAAACCGTCCAAGCTGTACAAATTGTCCAAATCGTTCAAATTAATCCAGAAACTTAGAAATTCAATAAACTTTAAATAAATTTATTTTTTTTCTGCATTTTATAGAAGCTTAGATATAAAATTGTGTCTTAGTTATTTTTCTGGAGCCTCCGAACCGTAGGAAACACCTGAACCGTAGGAACCGTTCGATCCGTTCGAACCGTAGAAACCGTCCAAGCTGTACAAATTGTCCAAATCGTTCAAATTAATCCAGAAACTTAGAAATTCAATAAATTTTAAATGAAATAATTATTTCTCTACATTTTATTGAAGCTTAGATATAAAATTGTGTCTTAGTTATTTTTCTGGAGCCTCCGAACCGTAGGAAACACCTGAACCGTAGGAACCGTTCGATCCGTTCGAACCGTAGAAACCGTCCAAGCTGTACAAATTGTCCAAATCGTTCAAATTAATCCAGAAACTTAGAAATTCAATAAACTTTAAATAAATTTATTATTTTTCTGCATTTTATAGAAGCTTAGATATAAAATTGTGTCTTAGTTATTTTTCTGGAGCCTCCGAACCGTAGGAAACACCTGAACCGTAGGAACCGTTCGATCCGTTCGAACCGTAGAAACCGTCCAAGCTGTACAAATTGTCCAAATCGTTCAAATTAATCCAGAAACTTAGAAATTCAATAAATTTTAAATGAAATAATTATTTTTCTACATTTTATTGAAGCTTGGATATAAAAAATCCAATAAGAAAAGCATCGATATTTGTTGATAAGAGATTTTAATATCTTACACATACATTTTATTTGATCCACACAAGAAAAATTGGTATTCAATAAATTTTCACGAACACCGGTTTTTTTGGTGCTATTCCCCCGACGACGGCAACGGCGATTGACATGCTGGTAGGAAAATAAGTTGTCATGCACTTGGGGTAGCCCGAGCTTTCGTTGAATTCAAGTGTCATTTTTCTGGAACAAATAAAATTGACCATTTGATGTAATAATTACAATAATTAGAAGGGTATTAAGCTTTATTTCTCGCTTACTTGCTTTAAAACTCAACATGCACCACCTCGATTCGAACAGAAGCGAACAGCACACGAGCAGGTACAACAAAATACGGTCGAACGTTGCGAACGCTAAGATTTACATGAAATTGCAAGCTGATTGATGAAGTTCGCCTTCGTTGGGAATCCAATAGGAACGAAAACAAAACAGAATTGGCAAACTGACGTTGACGCTGGATTTCGCATGCGGTGACATGTAAAATTCATCTTAGCCTTTAAATGTTATACTCTTTTTCATATTTTTCGTGCCGATGATGTGAAAACGTGCAATGTAAGATTACATTTTTCTTTCTGTGTAGTTATTTTTCTGGAGCCTCCGAACCGTAGGAAACACCTGAACCGTAGGAACCGTTCGATCCGTTCGAACCGTAGAAACCGTCCAAGCTGTACAAATTGTCCAAATCGTTCAAATTAATCCAGAAACTTAGAAATTCAATAAATTTTAAATGAAATAATTATTTTTCTACATTTTATTGAAGCTTAGATATAAAATTGTGTCTTAGTTATTTTTCTGGAGCCTCCGAACCGTAGGAAACACCTGAACCGTAGGAACCGTTCGATCCGTTCGAACCGTAGAAACCGTCCAAGCTGTACAAATTGTCCAAATCGTTCAAATTAATCCAGAAACTTAGAAATTCAATAAATTTTAAATGAAATAATTATTTTTCTACATTTTATTGAAGCTTGGATATAAAATTGTGTCTTAGTTATTTTTCTGGAGCCTCCGAACCGTAGGAAACACCTGAACCGTAGGAACCGTTCGATCCGTTCGAACCGTAGAAACCGTCCAAGCTGTACAAATTGTCCAAATCGTTCAAATTAATCCAGAAACTTAGAAATTCAATAAACTTTAAATAAATTTATTATTTTTCTGCATTTTATAGAAGCTTAGATATAAAATTGTGTCTTAGTTATTTTTCTGGAGCCTCCGAACCGTAGGAAACACCTGAACCGTAGGAACCGTTCGATCCGTTCGAACCGTAGAAACCGTCCAAGCTGTACAAATTGTCCAAATCGTTCAAACTAATCCAGAAACTTAGAAATTCAATAAATTTTAAATGAAATAATTATTTCTCTACATTTTATTGAAGCTTAGATATAAAATTGTTTCTTAGTTATTTTTCTGGAGCCTCCGAACCGTAGGAAACACCTGAACCGTAGGAACCGTTCGATCCGTTCGAACCGTAGAAACCGTCCAAGCTGTACAAATTGTCCAAATCGTTCAAATTAATCCAGAAACTTAGAAATTCAATAAACTTTAAATAAATTTATTATTTTTCTGCATTTTATAGAAGCTTAGATATAAAATTGTGTCTTAGTTATTTTTCTGGAGCCTCCGAACCGTAGGAAACACCTGAACCGTAGGAACCGTTCGATCCGTTCGAACCGTAGAAACCGTCCAAGCTGTACAAATTGTCCAAATCGTTCAAATTAATCCAGAAACTTAGAAATTCAATAAATTTTAAATGAAATAATTATTTCTCTACATTTTATTGAAGCTTAGATATAAAATTGTGTCTTAGTTATTTTTCTGGAGCCTCCGAACCGTAGGAAACACCTGAACCGTAGGAACCGTTCGATCCGTTCGAACCGTAGAAACCGTCCAAGCTGTACAAATTGTCCAAATCGTTCAAATTAATCCAGAAACTTAGAAATTCAATAAACTTTAAATAAATTTATTATTTTTCTGCATTTTATAGAAGCTTAGATATAAAATTGTGTCTTAGTTATTTTTCTGGAGCCTCCGAACCGTAGGAAACACCTGAACCGTAGGAACCGTTCGATCCGTTCGAACCGTAGAAACCGTCCAAGCTGTACAAATTGTCCAAATCGTTCAAATTAATCCAGAAACTTAGAAATTCAATAAATTTTAAATGAAATAATTATTTTTCTACATTTTATTGAAGCTTAGATATAAAATTGTGTCTTAGTTATTTTTCTGGAGCCTCCGAACCGTAGGAAACACCTGAACCGTAGGAACCGTTCGATCCGTTCGAACCGTAGAAACCGTCCAAGCTGTACAAATTGTCCAAATCGTTCAAATTAATCCAGAAACTTAGAAATTCAATAAACTTTAAATAAATTTATTATTTTTCTGCATTTTATAGAAGCTTAGATATAAAATTGTGTCTTAGTTATTTTTCTGGAGCCTCCGAACCGTAGGAAACACCTGAACCGTAGGAACCGTTCGATCCGTTCGAACCGTAGAAACCGTCCAAGCTGTACAAATTGTCCAAATCGTTCAAATTAATCCAGAAACTTAGAAATTCAATAAATTTTAAATGAAATAATTATTTTTCTACATTTTATTGAAGCTTAGATATAAAATTGTGTCTTAGTTATTTTTCTGGAGCCTCCGAACCGTAGGAAACACCTGAACCGTAGGAACCGTTCGATCCGTTCGAACCGTAGAAACCGTCCAAGCTGTACAAATTGTCCAAATCGTTCAAATTAATCCAGAAACTTAGAAATTCAATAAACTTTAAATAAATTTATTATTTTTCTGCATTTTATAGAAGCTTAGATATAAAATTGTGTCTTAGTTATTTTTCTGGAGCCTCCGAACCGTAGGAAACACCTGAACCGTAGGAACCGTTCGATCCGTTCGAACCGTAGAAACCGTCCAAGCTGTACAAATTGTCCAAATCGTTCAAATTAATCCAGAAACTTAGAAATTCAATAAACTTTAAATAAATTTATTATTTTTCTGCATTTTATAGAAGCTTAGATATAAAATTGTGTCTTAGTTATTTTTCTCTGGAGCCTCCGAACCGTAGGAAACACCTGAACCGTAGGAACCGTTCGATCCGTTCGAACCGTAGAAACCGTCCAAGCTGTACAAATTGTCCAAATCGTTCAAACTAATCCAGAAACTTAGAAATTCAATAAATTTTAAATGAAATAATTATTTCTCTACATTTTATTGAAGCTTAGATATAAAATTGTTTCTTAGTTATTTTTCTGGAGCCTCCGAACCGTAGGAAACACCTGAACCGTAGGAACCGTTCGATCCGTTCGAACCGTAGAAACCGTCCAAGCTGTACAAATTGTCCAAATCGTTCAAATTAATCCAGAAACTTAGAAATTCAATAAACTTTAAATAAATTTATTATTTTCTGCATTTTATAGAAGCTTAGATATAAAATTGTGTCTTAGTTATTTTTCTGGAGCCTCCGAACCGTAGGAAACACCTGAACCGTAGGAACCGTTCGATCCGTTCGAACCGTAGAAACCGTCCAAGCTGTACAAATTGTCCAAATCGTTCAAATTAATCCAGAAACTTAGAAATTCAATAAACTTTAAATAAATTTATTATTTTTCTGCATTTTATAGAAGCTTAGATATAAAATTGTGTCTTAGTTATTTTTCTGGAGCCTCCGAACCGTAGGAAACACCTGAACCGTAGGAACCGTTCGATCCGTTCGAACCGTAGAAACCGTCCAAGCTGTACAAATTGTCCAAATCGTTCAAATTATCCAGAAACTTAGAAATTCAATAAATTTTAAATGAAATAATTATTTTTCTACATTTTATTGAAGCTTAGATATAAAATTGTGTCTTAGTTATTTTTCTGGAGCCTCCGAACCGTAGGAAACACCTGAACCGTAGGAACCGTTCGATCCGTTCGAACCGTAGAAACCGTCCAAGCTGTACAAATTGTCCAAATCGTTCAAATTAATCCAGAAACTTAGAAATTCAATAAACTTTAAATAAATTTATTATTTTTCTGCATTTTATAGAAGCTTAGATATAAAATTGTGTCTTAGTTATTTTTCTGGAGCCTCCGAACCGTAGGAAACACCTGAACCGTAGGAACCGTTCGATCCGTTCGAACCGTAGAAACCGTCCAAGCTGTACAAATTGTCCAAATCGTTCAAACTAATCCAGAAACTTAGAAATTCAATAAATTTTAAATGAAATAATTATTTCTCTACATTTTATTGAAGCTTAGATATAAAATTGTTTCTTAGTTATTTTTCTGGAGCCTCCGAACCGTAGGAAACACCTGAACCGTAGGAACCGTTCGATCCGTTCGAACCGTAGAAACCGTCCAAGCTGTACAAATTGTCCAAATCGTTCAAATTAATCCAGAAACTTAGAAATTCAATAAACTTTAAATAAATTTATTATTTTTCTGCATTTTATAGAAGCTTAGATATAAAATTGTGTCTTAGTTATTTTTCTGGAGCCTCCGAACCGTAGGAAACACCTGAACCGTAGGAACCGTTCGATCCGTTCGAACCGTAGAAACCGTCCAAGCTGTACAAATTGTCCAAATCGTTCAAATTAATCCAGAAACTTAGAAATTCAATAAACTTTAAATAAATTTATTATTTTTCTGCATTTTATAGAAGCTTAGATATAAAATTGTGTCTTAGTTATTTTTCTGGAGCCTCCGAACCGTAGGAAACACCTGAACCGTAGGAACCGTTCGATCCGTTCGAACCGTAGAAACCGTCCAAGCTGTACAAATTGTCCAAATCGTTCAAATTAATCCAGAAACTTAGAAATTCAATAAATTTTAAATGAAATAATTATTTTTCTACATTTTATTGAAGCTTAGATATAAAATTGTGTCTTAGTTATTTTTCTGGAGCCTCCGAACCGTAGGAAACACCTGAACCGTAGGAACCGTTCGATCCGTTCGAACCGTAGAAACCGTCCAAGCTGTACAAATTGTCCAAATCGTTCAAATTAATCCAGAAACTTAGAAATTCAATAAATTTTAAATGAAATAATTATTTCTCTACATTTTATTGAAGCTTAGATATAAAATTGTGTCTTAGTTATTTTTCTGGAGCCTCCGAACCGTAGGAAACACCTGAACCGTAGGAACCGTTCGATCCGTTCGAACCGTAGAAACCGTCCAAGCTGTACAAATTGTCCAAATCGTTCAAATTAATCCAGAAACTTAGAAATTCAATAAACTTTAAATAAATTTATTATTTTTCTGCATTTTATAGAAGCTTAGATATAAAATTGTGTCTTAGTTATTTTTCTGGAGCCTCCGAACCGTAGGAAACACCTGAACCGTAGGAACCGTTCGATCCGTTCGAACCGTAGAAACCGTCCAAGCTGTACAAATTGTCCAAATCGTTCAAACTAATCCAGAAACTTAGAAATTCAATAAATTTTAAATGAAATAATTATTTCTCTACATTTTATTGAAGCTTAGATATAAAATTGTTTCTTAGTTATTTTTCTGGAGCCTCCGAACCGTAGGAAACACCTGAACCGTAGGAACCGTTCGATCCGTTCGAACCGTAGAAACCGTCCAAGCTGTACAAATTGTCCAAATCGTTCAAATTAATCCAGAAACTTAGAAATTCAATAAACTTTAAATAAATTTATTATTTTTCTGCATTTTATAGAAGCTTAGATATAAAATTGTGTCTTAGTTATTTTTCTGGAGCCTCCGAACCGTAGGAAACACCTGAACCGTAGGAACCGTTCGATCCGTTCGAACCGTAGAAACCGTCCAAGCTGTACAAATTGTCCAAATCGTTCAAATTAATCCAGAAACTTAGAAATTCAATAAATTTTAAATGAAATAATTATTTCTCTACATTTTATTGAAGCTTAGATATAAAATTGTGTCTTAGTTATTTTTCTGGAGCCTCCGAACCGTAGGAAACACCTGAACCGTAGGAACCGTTCGATCCGTTCGAACCGTAGAAACCGTCCAAGCTGTACAAATTGTCCAAATCGTTCAAATTAATCCAGAAACTTAGAAATTCAATAAACTTTAAATAAATTTATTATTTTTCTGCATTTTATAGAAGCTTAGATATAAAATTGTGTCTTAGTTATTTTTCTGGAGCCTCCGAACCGTAGGAAACACCTGAACCGTAGGAACCGTTCGATCCGTTCGAACCGTAGAAACCGTCCAAGCTGTACAAATTGTCCAAATCGTTCAAACTAATCCAGAAACTTAGAAATTCAATAAATTTTAAATGAAATAATTATTTCTCTACATTTTATTGAAGCTTAGATATAAAATTGTTTCTTAGTTATTTTTCTGGAGCCTCCGAACCGTAGGAAACACCTGAACCGTAGGAACCGTTCGATCCGTTCGAACCGTAGAAACCGTCCAAGCTGTACAAATTGTCCAAATCGTTCAAATTAATCCAGAAACTTAGAAATTCAATAAACTTTAAATAAATTTATTATTTTTCTGCATTTTATAGAAGCTTAGATATAAAATTGTGTCTTAGTTATTTTTCTGGAGCCTCCGAACCGTAGGAAACACCTGAACCGTAGGAACCGTTCGATCCGTTCGAACCGTAGAAACCGTCCAAGCTGTACAAATTGTCCAAATCGTTCAAATTAATCCAGAAACTTAGAAATTCAATAAATTTTAAATGAAATAATTATTTTACTACATTTTATTGAAGCTTGGATATAAAATTGTGTCTTAGTTATTTTTCTGGAGCCTCCGAACCGTAGGAAACACCTGAACCGTAGGAACCGTTCGATCCGTTCGAACCGTAGAAACCGTCCAAGCTGTACAAATTGTCCAAATCGTTCAAATTAATCCAGAAACTTAGAAATTCAATAAACTTTAAATAAATTTATTATTTTTCTGCATTTTATAGAAGCTTAGATATAAAATTGTGTCTTAGTTATTTTTCTGGAGCCTCCGAACCGTAGGAAACACCTGAACCGTAGGAACCGTTCGATCCGTTCGAACCGTAGAAACCGTCCAAGCTGTACAAATTGTCCAAATCGTTCAAATTAATCCAGAAACTTAGAAATTCAATAAACTTTAAATAAATTTATTATTTTTCTGCATTTTATAGAAGCTTAGATATAAAATTGTGTCTTAGTTATTTTTCTGGAGCCTCCGAACCGTAGGAAACACCTGAACCGTAGGAACCGTTCGATCCGTTCGAACCGTAGAAACCGTCCAAGCTGTACAAATTGTCCAAATCGTTCAAATTAATCCAGAAACTTAGAAATTCAATAAATTTTAAATGAAATAATTATTTCTCTACATTTTATTGAAGCTTAGATATAAAATTGTGTCTTAGTTATTTTTCTGGAGCCTCCGAACCGTAGGAAACACCTAAACCGTAGGAACCGTTCGATCCGTTCGAACCGTAGAAACCGTCCAAGCTGTACAAATTGTCCAAATCGTTCAAATTAATCCAGAAACTTAGAAATTCAATAAATTTTAAATGAAATAATTATTTTTCTACATTTTATTGAAGCTTGGATATAAAATTGTGTCTTAGTTATTTTTCTGGAGCCTCCGAACCGTAGGAAACACCTGAACCGTAGGAACCGTTCGATCCGTTCGAACCGTAGAAACCGTCCAAGCTGTACAAATTGTCCAAATCGTTCAAACTAATCCAGAAACTTAGAAATTCAATAAATTTTAAATGAAATAATTATTTCTCTACATTTTATTGAAGCTTAGATATAAAATTGTTTCTTAGTTATTTTTCTGGAGCCTCCGAACCGTAGGAAACACCTGAACCGTAGGAACCGTTCGATCCGTTCGAACCGTAGAAACCGTCCAAGCTGTACAAATTGTCCAAATCGTTCAAATTAATCCAGAAACTTAGAAATTCAATAAATTTTAAATGAAATAATTATTTCTCTACATTTTATTGAAGCTTAGATATAAAATTGTGTCTTAGTTATTTTTCTGGAGCCTCCGAACCGTAGGAAACACCTGAACCGTAGGAACCGTTCGATCCGTTCGAACCGTAGAAACCGTCCAAGCTGTACAAATTGTCCAAATCGTTCAAATTAATCCAGAAACTTAGAAATTCAATAAATTTTAAATGAAATAATTATTTCTCTACATTTTATTGAAGCTTAGATATAAAATTGTGTCTTAGTTATTTTTCTGGAGCCTCCGAACCGTAGGAAACACCTGAACCGTAGGAACCGTTCGATCCGTTCGAACCGTAGAAACCGTCCAAGCTGTACAAATTGTCCAAATCGTTCAAATTAATCCAGAAACTTAGAAATTCAATAAATTTTAAATGAAATAATTATTTCTCTACATTTTATTGAAGCTTAGATATAAAATTGTGTCTTAGTTATTTTTCTGGAGCCTCCGAACCGTAGGAAACACCTGAACCGTAGGAACCGTTCGATCCGTTCGAACCGTAGAAACCGTCCAAGCTGTACAAATTGTCCAAATCGTTCAAATTAATCCAGAAACTTAGAAATTCAATAAACTTTAAATAAATTTATTATTTTTCTGCATTTTATAGAAGCTTAGGTATAAAATTGTGTCTTAGTTATTTTTCTGGAGCCTCCGAACCGTAGGAAACACCTGAACCGTAGGAACCGTTCGATCCGTTCGAACCGTAGAAACCGTCCAAGCTGTACAAATTGTCCAAATCGTTCAAATTAATCCAGAAACTTAGAAATTCAATAAACTTTAAATAAATTTATTATTTTTCTGCATTTTATAGAAGCTTAGATATAAAATTGTGTCTTAGTTATTTTTCTGGAGCCTCCGAACCGTAGGAAACACCTGAACCGTAGGAACCGTTCGATCCGTTCGAACCGTAGAAACCGTCCAAGCTGTACAAATTGTCCAAATCGTTCAAATTAATCCAGAAACTTAGAAATTCAATAAACTGTAAATAAATTTAAAATTGTGTCTTAGTTATTTTTCTGGAGCCTCCGAACCGTAGGAAACACCTGAACCGTAGGAACCGTTCGATCCGTTCGAACCGTAGAAACCGTCCAAGCTGTACAAATTGTCCAAATCGTTCAAATTAATCCAGAAACTTAGAAATTCAATAAACTTTAAATAAATTTATTATTTTTCTGCATTTTATAGAAGCTTAGATATAAAATTGTGTCTTAGTTATTTTTCTGGAGCCTCCGAACCGTAGGAAACACCTGAACCGTAGGAACCGTTCGATCCGTTCGAACCGTAGAAACCGTCCAAGCTGTACAAATTGTCCAAATCGTTCAAATTAATCCAGAAACTTAGAAATTCAATAAATTTTAAATGAAATAATTATTTCTCTACATTTTATTGAAGCTTAGATATAAAATTGTGTCTTAGTTATTTTTCTGGAGCCTCCGAACCGTAGGAAACACCTGAACCGTAGGAACCGTTCGATCCGTTCGAACCGTAGAAACCGTCCAAGCTGTACAAATTGTCCAAATCGTTCAAATTAATCCAGAAACTTAGAAATTCAATAAACTTTAAATAAATTTATTATTTTTCTGCATTTTATAGAAGCTTAGATATAAAATTGTGTCTTAGTTATTTTTCTGGAGCCTCCGAACCGTAGGAAACACCTGAACCGTAGGAACCGTTCGATCCGTTCGAACCGTAGAAACCGTCCAAGCTGTACAAATTGTCCAAATCGTTCAAATTAATCCAGAAACTTAGAAATTCAATAAATTTTAAATGAAATAATTATTTCTCTACATTTTATTGAAGCTTAGATATAAAATTGTGTCTTAGTTATTTTTCTGGAGCCTCCAAACCGTAGGAAACACCTGAACCGTAGGAACCGTTCGATCCGTTCGAACCGTAGAAACCGTCCAAGCTGTACAAATTGTCCAAATCGTTCAAATTAATCCAGAAACTTAGAAATTCAATAAACTTTAAATAAATTTATTATTTTTCTGCATTTTATAGAAGCTTAGATATAAAATTGAGTCTTAGTTATTTTTCTGGAGCCTCCGAACCGTAGGAAACACCTGAACCGTAGGAACCGTTCGATCCGTTCGAACCGTAGAAACCGTCCAAGCTGTACAAATTGTCCAAATCGTTCAAATTAATCCAGAAACTTAGAAATTCAATAAACTTTAAATAAATTTATTATTTTTCTGCATTTTATAGAAGCTTAGATATAAAATTGTGTCTTAGTTATTTTTCTGGAGCCTCCGAACCGTAGGAAACACCTGAACCGTAGGAACCGTTCGATCCGTTCGAACCGTAGAAACCGTCCAAGCTGTACAAATTGTCCAAATCGTTCAAATTAATCCAGAAACTTAGAAATTCAATAAACTTTAAATAAATTTATTATTTTTCTGCATTTTATAGAAGCTTAGATATAAAATTGTGTCTTAGTTATTTTTCTGGAGCCTCCGAACCGTAGGAAACACCTGAACCGTAGGAACCGTTCGATCCGTTCGAACCGTAGAAACCGTCCAAGCTGTACAAATTGTCCAAATCGTTCAAATTAATCCAGAAACTTAGAAATTCAATAAATTTTAAATGAAATAATTATTTCTCTACATTTTATTGAAGCTTAGATATAAAGTTGTGTCTTAGTTATTTTTCTGGAGCCTCCGAACCGTAGGAAACACCTGAACCGTAGGAACCGTTCGATCCGTTCGAACCGTAGAAACCGTCCAAGCTGTACAAATTGTCCAAATCGTTCAAATTAATCCAGAAACTTAGAAATTCAATAAACTTTAAATAAATTTATTATTTTTCTGCATTTTATAGAAGCTTAGATATAAAATTGTGTCTTAGTTATTTTTCTGGAGCCTCCGAACCGTAGGAAACACCTGAACCGTAGGAACCGTTCGATCCGTTCGAACCGTAGAAACCGTCCAAGCTGTACAAATTGTCCAAATCGTTCAAATTAATCCAGAAACTTAGAAATTCAATAAATTTTAAATGAAATAATTATTTCTCTACATTTTATTGAAGCTTAGATATAAAATTGTGTCTTAGTTATTTTTCTGGAGCCTCCGAACCGTAGGAAACACCTGAACCGTAGGAACCGTTCGATCCGTTCGAACCGTAGAAACCGTCCAAGCTGTACAAATTGTCCAAATCGTTCAAATTAATCCAGAAACTTAGAAATTCAATAAATTTTAAATGAAATAATTATTTCTCTACATTTTATTGAAGCTTAGATATAAAATTGTGTCTTAGTTATTTTTCTGGAGCCTCCGAACCGTAGGAAACACCTGAACCGTAGGAACCGTTCGATCCGTTCGAACCGTAGAAACCGTCCAAGCTGTACAAATTGTCCAAATCGTTCAAATTAATCCAGAAACTTAGAAATTCAATAAACTTTAAATAAATTTATTATTTTTCTGCATTTTATAGAAGCTTAGATATAAAATTGTGTCTTAGTTATTTTTCTGGAGCCTCCGAACCGTAGGAAACACCTGAACCGTAGGAACCGTTCGATCCGTTCGAACCGTAGAAACCGTCCAAGCTGTACAAATTGTCCAAATCGTTCAAATTAATCCAGAAACTTAGAAATTCAATAAATTTTAAATGAAATAATTATTTTTCTACATTTTATTGAAGCTTAGATATAAAATTGTGTCTTAGTTATTTTTCTGGAGCCTCCGAACCGTAGGAAACACCTGAACCGTAGGAACCGTTCGATCCGTTCGAACCGTAGAAACCGTCCAAGCTGTACAAATTGTCCAAATCGTTCAAATTAATCCAGAAACTTAGAAATTCAATAAACTTTAAATAAATTTATTATTTTTCTGCATTTTATAGAAGCTTAGATATAAAATTGTGTCTTAGTTATTTTTCTGGAGCCTCCGAACCGTAGGAAACACCTGAACCGTAGGAACCGTTCGATCCGTTCGAACCGTAGAAACCGTCCAAGCTGTACAAATTGTCCAAATCGTTCAAATTAATCCAGAAACTTAGAAATTCAATAAATTTTAAATGAAATAATTATTTCTCTACATTTTATTGAAGCTTAGATATAAAATTGTGTCTTAGTTATTTTTCTGGAGCCTCCGAACCGTAGGAAACACCTGAACCGTAGGAACCGTTCGATCCGTTCGAACCGTAGAAACCGTCCAAGCTGTACAAATTGTCCAAATCGTTCAAATTAATCCAGAAACTTAGAAATTCAATAAATTTTAAATGAAATAATTATTTCTCTACATTTTATTGAAGCTTAGATATAAAATTGTGTCTTAGTTATTTTTCTGGAGCCTCCGAACCGTAGGAAACACCTGAACCGTAGGAACCGTTCGATCCGTTCGAACCGTAGAAACCGTCCAAGCTGTACAAATTGTCCAAATCGTTCAAATTAATCCAGAAACTTAGAAATTCAATAAACTTTAAATAAATTTATTATTTTTCTGCATTTTATAGAAGCTTAGATATAAAATTGTGTCTTAGTTATTTTTCTGGAGCCTCCGAACCGTAGGAAACACCTGAACCGTAGGAACCGTTCGATCCGTTCGAACCGTAGAAACCGTCCAAGCTGTACAAATTGTCCAAATCGTTCAAATTAATCCAGAAACTTAGAAATTCAATAAACTTTAAATAAATTTATTATTTTTCTGCATTTTATAGAAGCTTAGATATAAAATTGTGTCTTAGTTATTTTTCTGGAGCCTCCGAACCGTAGGAAACACCTGAACCGTAGGAACCGTTCGATCCGTTCGAACCGTAGAAACCGTCCAAGCTGTACAAATTGTCCAAATCGTTCAAATTAATCCAGAAACTTAGAAATTCAATAAACTTTAAATAAATTTATTATTTTTCTGCATTTTATAGAAGCTTAGATATAAAATTGTGTCTTAGTTATTTTTCTGGAGCCTCCGAACCGTAGGAAACACCTGAACCGTAGGAACCGTTCGATCCGTTCGAACCGTAGAAACCGTCCAAGCTGTACAAATTGTCCAAATCGTTCAAATTAATCCAGAAACTTAGAAATTCAATAAATTTTAAATGAAATAATTATTTCTCTACATTTTATTGAAGCTTAGATATAAAATTGTGTCTTAGTTATTTTTCTGGAGCCTCCGAACCGTAGGAAACACCTGAACCGTAGGAACCGTTCGATCCGTTCGAACCGTAGAAACCGTCCAAGCTGTACAAATTGTCCAAATCGTTCAAATTAATCCAGAAACTTAGAAATTCAATAAATTTTAAATGAAATAATTATTTCTCTACATTTTATTGAAGCTTAGATATAAAATTGTGTCTTAGTTATTTTTCTGGAGCCTCCGAACCGTAGGAAACACCTGAACCGTAGGAACCGTTCGATCCGTTCGAACCGTAGAAACCGTCCAAGCTGTACAAATTGTCCAAATCGTTCAAATTAATCCAGAAACTTAGAAATTCAATAAACTTTAAATAAATTTATTATTTTTCTGCATTTTATAGAAGCTTAGATATAAAATTGTGTCTTAGTTATTTTTCTGGAGCCTCCGAACCGTAGGAAACACCTGAACCGTAGGAACCGTTCGATCCGTTCGAACCGTAGAAACCGTCCAAGCTGTACAAATTGTCCAAATCGTTCAAATTAATCCAGAAACTTAGAAATTCAATAAACTTTAAATAAATTTATTATTTTTCTGCATTTTATAGAAGCTTAGATATAAAATTGTGTCTTAGTTATTTTTCTGGAGCCTCCGAACCGTAGGAAACACCTGAACCGTAGGAACCGTTCGATCCGTTCGAACCGTAGAAACCGTCCAAGCTGTACAAATTGTCCAAATCGTTCAAATTAATCCAGAAACTTAGAAATTCAATAAACTTTAAATAAATTTATTATTTTTCTGCATTTTATAGAAGCTTAGATATAAAATTGTGTCTTAGTTATTTTTCTGGAGCCTCCGAACCGTAGGAAACACCTGAACCGTAGGAACCGTTCGATCCGTTCGAACCGTAGAAACCGTCCAAGCTGTACAAATTGTCCAAATCGTTCAAATTAATCCAGAAACTTAGAAATTCAATAAATTTTAAATGAAATAATTATTTCTCTACATTTTATTGAAGCTTAGATATAAAATTGTGTCTTAGTTATTTTTCTGGAGCCTCCGAACCGTAGGAAACACCTGAACCGTAGGAACCGTTCGATCCGTTCGAACCGTAGAAACCGTCCAAGCTGTACAAATTGTCCAAATCGTTCAAATTAATCCAGAAACTTAGAAATTCAATAAATTTTAAATGAAATAATTATTTCTCTACATTTTATTGAAGCTTAGATATAAAATTGTGTCTTAGTTATTTTTCTGGAGCCTCCAAACCGTAGGAAACACCTGAACCGTAGGAACCGTTCGATCCGTTCGAACCGTAGAAACCGTCCAAGCTGTACAAATTGTCCAAATCGTTCAAATTAATCCAGAAACTTAGAAATTCAATAAATTTTAAATGAAATAATTATTTCTCTACATTTTATTGAAGCTTAGATATAAAATTGTGTCTTAGTTATTTTTCTGGAGCCTCCAAACCGTAGGAAACACCTGAACCGTAGGAACCGTTCGATCCGTTCGAACCGTAGAAACCGTCCAAGCTGTACAAATTGTCCAAATCGTTCAAATTAATCCAGAAACTTAGAAATTCAATAAACTTTAAATAAATTTATTATTTTTCTGCATTTTATAGAAGCTTAGATATAAAATTGTGTCTTAGTTATTTTTCTGGAGCCTCCGAACCGTAGGAAACACCTGAACCGTAGGAACCGTTCGATCCGTTCGAACCGTAGAAACCGTCCAAGCTGTACAAATTGTCCAAATCGTTCAAATTAATCCAGAAACTTAGAAATTCAATAAATTTTAAATGAAATAATTATTTCTCTACATTTTATTGAAGCTTAGATATAAAATTGTGTCTTAGTTATTTTTCTGGAGCCTCCGAACCGTAGGAAACACCTGAACCGTAGGAACCGTTCGATCCGTTCGAACCGTAGAAACCGTCCAAGCTGTACAAATTGTCCAAATCGTTCAAATTAATCCAGAAACTTAGAAATTCAATAAATTTTAAATGAAATAATTATTTCTCTACATTTTATTGAAGCTTAGATATAAAATTGTGTCTTAGTTATTTTTCTGGAGCCTCCAAACCGTAGGAAACACCTGAACCGTAGGAACCGTTCGATCCGTTCGAACCGTAGAAACCGTCCAAGCTGTACAAATTGTCCAAATCGTTCAAATTAATCCAGAAACTTAGAAATTCAATTAATTTTAAATGAAATAATTATTTCTCTACATTTTATTGAAGCTTAGATATAAAATTGTGTCTTAGTTATTTTTCTGGAGCCTCCAAACCGTAGGAAACACCTGAACCGTAGGAACCGTTCGATCCGTTCGAACCGTAGAAACCGTCCAAGCTGTACAAATTGTCCAAATCGTTCAAATTAATCCAGAAACTTAGAAATTCAATAAACTTTAAATAAATTTATTATTTTTCTGCATTTTATAGAAGCTTAGATATAAAATTGAGTCTTAGTTATTTTTCTGGAGCCTCCGAACCGTAGGAAACACCTGAACCGTAGGAACCGTTCGATCCGTTCGAACCGTAGAAACCGTCCAAGCTGTACAAATTGTCCAAATCGTTCAAATTAATCCAGAAACTTAGAAATTCAATAAACTTTAAATAAATTTATTATTTTTCTGCATTTTATAGAAGCTTAGATATAAAATTGTGTCTTAGTTATTTTTCTGGAGCCTCCGAACCGTAGGAAACACCTGAACCGTAGGAACCGTTCGATCCGTTCGAACCGTAGAAACCGTCCAAGCTGTACAAATTGTCCAAATCGTTCAAATTAATCCAGAAACTTAGAAATTCAATAAACTTTAAATAAATTTATTATTTTTCTGCATTTTATAGAAGCTTAGATATAAAATTGTGTCTTAGTTATTTTTCTGGAGCCTCCGAACCGTAGGAAACACCTGAACCGTAGGAACCGTTCGATCCGTTCGAACCGTAGAAACCGTCCAAGCTGTACAAATTGTCCAAATCGTTCAAATTAATCCAGAAACTTAGAAATTCAATAAACTTTAAATAAATTTAAAATTGTGTCTTAGTTATTTTTCTGGAGCCTCCGAACCGTAGGAAACACCTGAACCGTAGGAACCGTTCGATCCGTTCGAACCGTAGAAACCGTCCAAGCTGTACAAATTGTCCAAATCCTTCAAATTAATCCAGAAACTTAGAAATTCAATAAACTTTAAATAAATTTATTATTTTTCTGCATTTTATAGAAGCTTTGATATAAAATTGTGTCTTAGTTATTTTTCTGGAGCCTCCGAACCGTAGGAAACACCTGAACCGTAGGAACCGTTCGATCCGTTCGAACCGTAGAAACCGTCCAAGCTGTACAAATTGTCCAAATCGTTCAAATTAATCCAGAAACTTAGAAATTCAATAAACTTTAAATAAATTTATTATTTTTCTGCATTTTATAGAAGCTTAGATATAAAATTGTGTCTTAGTTATTTTTCTGGAGCCTCCGAACCGTAGGAAACACCTGAACCGTAGGAACCGTTCGATCCGTTCGAACCGTAGAAACCGTCCAAGCTGTACAAATTGTCCAAATCGTTCAAATTAATCCAGAAACTTAGAAATTCAATAAACTTTAAATAAATTTATTATTTTTCTGCATTTTATTGAAGCTTGGATATAAAATTGTGTCTTAGTTATTTTTCTGGAGCCTCCGAACCGTAGGAAACACCTGAACCGTAGGAACCGTTCGATCCGTTCGAACCGTAGAAACCGTCCAAGCTGTACAAATTGTCCAAATCGTTCAAACTAATCCAGAAACTTAGAAATTCAATAAATTTTAAATGAAATAATTATTTCTCTACATTTTATTGAAGCTTAGATATAAAATTGTGTCTTAGTTATTTTTCTGGAGCCTCCGAACCGTAGGAAACACCTGAACCGTAGGAACCGTTCGATCCGTTCGAACCGTAGAAACCGTCCAAGCTGTACAAATTGTCCAAATCGTTCAAATTAATCCAGAAACTTAGAAATTCAATAAACTTTAAATAAATTTATTATTTTTCTGCATTTTATAGAAGCTTAGATATAAAATTGTGCCTTAGTTATTTTTCTGGAGCCTCCGAACCGTAGGAAACACCTGAACCGTAGGAACCGTTCGATCCGTTCGAACCGTAGAAACCGTCCAAGCTGTACAAATTGTCCAAATCGTTCAAATTAATCCAGAAACTTAGAAATTCAATAAATTTTAAATGAAAAAATTATTTTTCTACATTTTATTGAAGCTTAGATACAAAATTGTGTCTTAGTTATTTTTCTGGAGCCTCCGAACCGTAGGAAACACCTGAACCGTAGGAACCGTTCGATCCGTTCGAACCGTAGAAACCGTCCAAGCTGTACAAATTGTCCAAATCGTTCAAATTAATCCAGAAACTTAGAAATTCAATAAACTTTAAATAAATTTATTTTTTTTCTGCATTTTATAGAAGCTTAGATATAAAATTGTGTTTTAGTTATTTTTCTGGAGCCTCCGAACCGTAGGAAACACCTGAACCGTAGGAACCGTTCGATCCGTTCGAACCGTAGAAACCGTCCAAGCTGTACAAATTGTCCAAATCGTTCAAATTAATCCAGAAACTTAGAAATTCAATAAACTTTAAATAAATTTATTATTTTTCTGCATTTTATAGAAGCTTAGATATAAAATTGTGTCTTAGTTATTTTTCTGGAGCCTCCGAACCGTAGGAAACACCTGAACCGTAGGAACCGTTCGATCCGTTCGAACCGTAGAAACCGTCCAAGCTGTACAAATTGTCCAAATCGTTCAAATTAATCCAGAAACTTAGAAATTCAATAAATTTTAAATGAAATAATTATTTTTCTACATTTTATTGAAGCTTAGATACAAAATTGTGTCTTAGTTATTTTTCTGGAGCCTCCGAACCGTAGGAAACACCTGAACCGTAGGAACCGTTCGATCCGTTCGAACCGTAGAAACCGTCCAAGCTGTACAAATTGTCCAAATCGTTCAAATTAATCCAGAAACTTAGAAATTCAATAAACTTTAAATAAATTTATTATTTTTCTGCATTTTATAGAAGCTTAGATATAAAATTGTGTCTTAGTTATTTTTCTGGAGCCTCCGAACCGTAGGAAACACCTGAACCGTAGGAACCGTTCGATCCGTTCGAACCGTAGAAACCGTCCAAGCTGTACAAATTGTCCAAATCGTTCAAATTAATCCAGAAACTTAGAAATTCAATAAATTTTAAATGAAATAATTATTTTTCTACATTTTATTGAAGCTTAGATACAAAATTGTGTCTTAGTTATTTTTCTGGAGCCTCCGAACCGTAGGAAACACCTGAACCGTAGGAACCGTTCGATCCGTTCGAACCGTAGAAACCGTCCAAGCTGTACAAATTGTCCAAATCGTTCAAATTAATCCAGAAACTTAGAAATTCAATAAACTTTAAATAAATTTATTATTTTTCTGCATTTTATAGAAGCTTAGATATAAAATTGTGTCTTAGTTATTTTTCTGGAGCCTCCGAACCGTAGGAAACACCTGAACCGTAGGAACCGTTCGATCCGTTCGAACCGTAGAAACCGTCCAAGCTGTACAAATTGTCCAAATCGTTCAAATTAATCCAGAAACTTAGAAATTCAATAAATTTTAAATGAAATAATTATTTCTCTACATTTTATTGAAGCTTAGATATAAAATTGTGTCTTAGTTATTTTTCTGGAGCCTCCGAACCGTAGGAAACACCTGAACCGTAGGAACCGTTCGATCCGTTCGAACCGTAGAAACCGTCCAAGCTGTACAAATTGTCCAAATCGTTCAAATTAATCCAGAAACTTAGAAATTCAATAAACTTTAAATAAATTTATTATTTTTCTGCATTTTATAGAAGCTTAGATATAAAATTGTGTCTTAGTTATTTTTCTGGAGCCTCCGAACCGTAGGAAACACCTGAACCGTAGGAACCGTTCGATCCGTTCGAACCGTAGAAACCGTCCAAGCTGTACAAATTGTCCAAATCGTTCAAATTAATCCAGAAACTTAGAAATTCAATAAATTTTAAATGAAATAATTATTTCTCTACATTTTATTGAAGCTTAGATATAAAATTGTGTCTTAGTTATTTTTCTGGAGCCTCCGAACCGTAGGAAACACCTGAACCGTAGGAACCGTTCGATCCGTTCGAACCGTAGAAACCGTCCAAGCTGTACAAATTGTCCAAATCGTTCAAATTAATCCAGAAACTTAGAAATTCAATAAATTTTAAATGAAATAATTATTTCTCTACATTTTATTGAAGCTTAGATATAAAATTGTGTCTTAGTTATTTTTCTGGAGCCTCCAAACCGTAGGAAACACCTGAACCGTAGGAACCGTTCGATCCGTTCGAACCGTAGAAACCGTCCAAGCTGTACAAATTGTCCAAATCGTTCAAATTAATCCAGAAACTTAGAAATTCAATAAATTTTAAATGAAATAATTATTTCTCTACATTTTATTGAAGCTTAGATATAAAATTGTGTCTTAGTTATTTTTCTGGAGCCTCCAAACCGTAGGAAACACCTGAACCGTAGGAACCGTTCGATCCGTTCGAACCGTAGAAACCGTCCAAGCTGTACAAATTGTCCAAATCGTTCAAATTAATCCAGAAACTTAGAAATTCAATAAACTTTAAATAAATTTATTATTTTTCTGCATTTTATAGAAGCTTAGATATAAAATTGTGTCTTAGTTATTTTTCTGGAGCCTCCGAACCGTAGGAAACACCTGAACCGTAGGAACCGTTCGATCCGTTCGAACCGTAGAAACCGTCCAAGCTGTACAAATTGTCCAAATCGTTCAAATTAATCCAGAAACTTAGAAATTCAATAAATTTTAAATGAAATAATTATTTCTCTACATTTTATTGAAGCTTAGATATAAAATTGTGTCTTAGTTATTTTTCTGGAGCCTCCGAACCGTAGGAAACACCTGAACCGTAGGAACCGTTCGATCCGTTCGAACCGTAGAAACCGTCCAAGCTGTACAAATTGTCCAAATCGTTCAAATTAATCCAGAAACTTAGAAATTCAATAAATTTTAAATGAAATAATTATTTCTCTACATTTTATTGAAGCTTAGATATAAAATTGTGTCTTAGTTATTTTTCTGGAGCCTCCAAACCGTAGGAAACACCTGAACCGTAGGAACCGTTCGATCCGTTCGAACCGTAGAAACCGTCCAAGCTGTACAAATTGTCCAAATCGTTCAAATTAATCCAGAAACTTAGAAATTCAATTAATTTTAAATGAAATAATTATTTCTCTACATTTTATTGAAGCTTAGATATAAAATTGTGTCTTAGTTATTTTTCTGGAGCCTCCAAACCGTAGGAAACACCTGAACCGTAGGAACCGTTCGATCCGTTCGAACCGTAGAAACCGTCCAAGCTGTACAAATTGTCCAAATCGTTCAAATTAATCCAGAAACTTAGAAATTCAATAAACTTTAAATAAATTTATTATTTTTCTGCATTTTATAGAAGCTTAGATATAAAATTGAGTCTTAGTTATTTTTCTGGAGCCTCCGAACCGTAGGAAACACCTGAACCGTAGGAACCGTTCGATCCGTTCGAACCGTAGAAACCGTCCAAGCTGTACAAATTGTCCAAATCGTTCAAATTAATCCAGAAACTTAGAAATTCAATAAACTTTAAATAAATTTATTATTTTTCTGCATTTTATAGAAGCTTAGATATAAAATTGTGTCTTAGTTATTTTTCTGGAGCCTCCGAACCGTAGGAAACACCTGAACCGTAGGAACCGTTCGATCCGTTCGAACCGTAGAAACCGTCCAAGCTGTACAAATTGTCCAAATCGTTCAAATTAATCCAGAAACTTAGAAATTCAATAAACTTTAAATAAATTTATTATTTTTCTGCATTTTATAGAAGCTTAGATATAAAATTGTGTCTTAGTTATTTTTCTGGAGCCTCCGAACCGTAGGAAACACCTGAACCGTAGGAACCGTTCGATCCGTTCGAACCGTAGAAACCGTCCAAGCTGTACAAATTGTCCAAATCGTTCAAATTAATCCAGAAACTTAGAAATTCAATAAACTTTAAATAAATTTATTATTTTTCTGCATTTTATAGAAGCTTAGATATAAAATTGTGTCTTAGTTATTTTTCTGGAGC